>NW_020289927.1:229519-468926 GCF_003144135.1 Microstroma glucosiphilum | reverse complement strand
AACAAAAAGCCAGCTGAAAGGCAAGCCAGGCAATGGGCACTCTCTGAACCCTCAAACAAAAAGCCAGCTGAAAGGCAAGCCAGGCAATGGGCACTTTCTGAACTTGTCGCAACAAACGCCGAATGCTCGCCAGTCCCGTTGTCGCATCACACAAAGCCGATGCAATTCCATCTACAGGAAGCCCAGTCTGGTAGGCTTCGATGCCCTGACGCTTGTCAAGGCCCTCGTCGCGCTGGTGTTGGTACTCTTGTCACGCTGACTCACTTGCTGAAAATGTCCGCGAGGAGATGGTGTCTCTCTCGCAGAAGGTACGATTGCATGTCGACCTGCGACTTTAGCCCGACGGTGCAACAAGGGGTACGAGAGGCTCGTCATTGCATCACACCCAGCCACGTCTACTTCTGTTGTCCTACCCGACCGACAACACCTTGCAGCCACATATCGAGGGTTGATGGTCTCTCCCCTCCGCACTTGTTGCGACTCTACCGACCGCTTCACTTGTAAACCTTCTTGCCCAAGTCGAAGGGGACATATCGGTACTTGACCATGTGCCTGCAAGAGAAGGCGGAGATCGTAGCGGTCAGTACTGAGTATCTGTTGTGATCCTGCAGTAACATTGTTCATGTCCGTACACGGCCTTGCGGAGGACGATGAGAGTCTCTGGAAATACTCACTTGATTTGCCGCTTCATGGTAATGCCGAAGAGAATGAAGAAGTACACCAGAAGGATGGGCCAGTATACAGGTACATCGCAGAGTCTTGTCATGGTGCAGAGGAGCGAAATTACGATGGCCTGAGTGGCAGAGAGCCAGAACTGTGCAGAACGATAGAGAAAGGAAGTTGGGTGAGCCACGTCTCGTTTTCAAGGAGGACGACAGTCTGCGAGGCAGCGTCGCAAGCTCTGCGTTAATCTCTGCGGAGTAGTCATCTCTCATATCAACTCGAAGTAGTCAAGTCGCAGCGAGACTCTACCATAACAGCCCGATGGATACGGTTCGCTTGGTCTTGTTCTCCAGTGAAGTCACCTGTGAAGGTTCGACATCCCTCGTTCCTCGGTGCATTACCGTTGCCTTCCCGCTCCGCCTTGAAAAGCCTCTGCTGCTTACCCCAGCCTTCCTTCCGCAGTTCTAGGCTTCTGCTACTCACCTTGAACTCTGGTAGACGCCTGATGAACGGCCTGAACTCATCCTCGCCACCAGCCGCATCTCCGTTCTGAGGGCCTGGGTTACCAAAGACGCCGCTCATGAGCCCTCCTGATCCCGCTGGTTTTGATGCTCCAGAAGCAGACGTGGGGAGGCCTGGTTCGCCCTCCTCGATGTCTTGCGATGCCAAATCGTCATACATCCCTGGATCGAACTTCGGTTGCAGGAAGGCTAGGAAGAGGTTCAAGAGGTAGATGAAGAGGGCGTAACACACTGGGCGAGGCAAGAGAGGAAAGAGTACGACATTGCGGGTGAGTGATGCTCGCAGTATCCCCAGAGGCGTTGCTTGCGACCGCATTAGCTATCTCTGGTCTTCGTACTCACCGATGTACCACCCCTGTGAGAGGACGATCCTTAGCATGAATAGCGCCAGCAGACCTCCAGTTGCCGCCCATCTCCTAGCAGCGAAGGGCGTTGTCCTGTCGATGGCAGTCTGCAGCCTCATCTGTGCTTGATGAGCTTGTCTCATGGCGTTGGCTATTGCCGGCGGCGGATCCGATACGTCAGCCATGGCGTCTGCGAGAAGGAAGTGGCTCGGGTATGAAGAGATCGGAAAGACGAGGAAGAACTCGAGGAGCGGATCGAAACAGAGATGGAGCGTACGAGATCCAACACCTAGACTTCCTCTGTAGTGACTGTGAGGCAGTGGACTGCGGGTGTGGGCAAGCGACAGGAAGGGGCAGAGGAGGTGGTGATGGTACTCGTCGCCTTGGATGGAGGCAATAATGATCGAAGATCCGTGAGGGCTACGCGGCTGCTCTTCCGCGCCACGTTGTGTATATTTCTCCACTGCTTCCGATCCGACCTCGCTTCGATGGACGCACAGACGCCCCTTCCCGCATGGAGGGGCGGCCCGACGGGGGCCCGTGAGTGTAAGCTGGGAGCTCCACTGCTACTCGTCCGTCAAATCATCCATACCAATTACGATGACGCTACCTTCCGCCTTTGCTTCATCATCCGCGATGCCCATCCCCGATCCGGACTCGTTGATGGTTCTGGAAGCGCCCTTCGCCCGGTCGCCGTACGAGGATCTGAGGAGGAGACTCAGGACACACCAGCGTATCACAGATCGCGACTTTGCTTCCATCAACACTCTCGTCAGTGATCTGGCAATCAAAGGTGGCCAAGATGGAAGGCAGGAGATGCTGGAGAGGGTAGAATCTATCATCGAGAGGGTACGGGGGATGAAGGAGAAGGTGAGCCGACAGACCCGCACATCGATGTGGAATGCAGCTGACTGACGCCTTGGAAAGGGTGTGACAGCTGAGTCCTCTTGTTGGAGACCTCGACAGCTCCGTGACATCTGTACAGCGTCGCACGTCTCACTTGGCTCAAATCCAGAGCCTGCGCGACCGTACGACTGCAATGGATACTGAGGCGACGGAATCTACTCAGGAACCTGACCAAGGCAAAGCGGCGGCAATGTCTGCTTATCAGCAATTCACAGATATCAGACTGCAGAGGATGATCGTAGACTGGCTCTGCAGAATGGGCTTCGTAGGCAGTGCGGAGAGACTTGTCAATAATACAGGACTGCAAGTGAGTGTGCCCTTTGGAGATCACGCCGAGATGAACTCTTGTGATCGTTTCGAGCTCCAGATCTGACACGCGCCGACCCACACAGTACCTTACCGATATCACCCTGTTCAAGGAACTCTATATCATTCGCGACTCGATGACCCCTTCTCCCTCTTCGAGCCAGAAAGCCAGTTGCTCATCGGCGTTGGCCTGGTGTGTAGACAACAAAGCAGCCCTGAGGAGGATCAAGGTGGGTACAGTATCTTTTGCTAGAAGCTTAAGCCGTTCCCTTTCAGCTGACCGCGGTGCCTAATTCATCATCTGTCGATGTTCCAGTCCACATTGGAATTCGACCTACGCTTGCAGGAGTTCATTGATCTCTGTCGGCACCGGTCTCCAGAGTCTCTCTTTGCCGCCCGCACCTATCTACGCAAGCACCTTCTGCCCATGTTCAAGACGGCCACGGCTGCAGTCAAGAGCTTCGAGAGCACAGCCGCTCAGACCACGTCGGTCAAATCCACAGCTCAGACGCTTGGACCGGCGAAGGATGAAGATAGCGAGCAAGACTTCCGCAACAATGCGAAGATTGTGGCGGATGTGACTCGAGCATTTGGTCTGCTAGCCACGCCTCCGGGAGGCTGGGTCTATCAAGACTTGTACAACGCTGCCCGCTTACCGAAGTTATTCGGTCAACTCTTCACTGCTGCTATGAGCATTTATTCTCTCTCCCCTCAGCCAGTCCTAAACATAGCTCTCTCTGCCGGTCTCAGCAGCCTCAAAGTGCCTGCTTGCTATGGCGGAGAGCGGAAGGACAGTCATGGGGCGAAGAATGCTTCTACGTTTGCCGCTGGTCAGGCAGCCTTGGGCGATAGCAACGGAGAAGCAGCGGCCAACGGTACGCCATCAATACCGGGAGTAGGAGAGGTAGATGAGGACTTGATGAGAGATGTGCGGAGGGAGGTCCGCGCCGAGAACGACAAGCATCGTCAACAAGTGCATTCTGCAGTCAGCAGCGAAGAGGCAGATGACGGAGGCTTGAATACTACCGACGAGACTCGCAACCTCAATTGTCCCGTCTGTGCGACCATCAAGCTCACGAAGACATCTCATGGTCACGCGTCCAATTCTCTGGTCGACGGGCTGGGACTAGGCACCCTGGCAAAGGAAATACCATGGAGTCATCACTCCAATTCTACGATCGTCTGCCGGATCAGCGGCAGGGTCATTGACGAAGGCGCAGAGGAAGGAGAGGGAGGGCAGGCTGTCGCTTTGCCGAATGGAAGGGTCTATAGTAAAAGGGTGAGTGCAGCGGTGTCAAGCACACAGTGAAGCAGACAATCTCTGACTTGGCGAGTGTTGCCCTTGTTCCCTTCTGTCAACCAGGCACTCGAGTCCTACTCCGCCAGCCTAGATGATGCCTCGGCTGCCGCTCGCAAGAGACGCAACGAGGGCAAATCCTCGCAGGCATTTGTGACTTGCCCGAGGACAAGAGACCGCTTTTTCACTGGTCAGATGCGAAGGGTGTACATATCTTAAACAGAGAGGCGGAGCTTCTTCACAGACAGAGAGTAGTGGACGGCATTGTCAAGGCTTTCGTGCCATGTCTGGAGAGATTATGTTATTGAACACTACGTACATGAAGAAAGGACACAAATGGCACACCCCTCCCACCTACCATTCATCCATCGATTGCCATTCAATCCTCATCAGAATCCATCATTGCAGCGAGTAGAGCGTTCCTAGCCTTTGCACGCTTAAGCGTCACATCATCATGTCCGCCGTTCCGAGGGGACTCCGCATTATACCCATAACCCCGCTTTGCAGGACTGGCATGGTTTTGGTCACTAGCGTCGTCAATGTCATCATTGGCGCCGTTACTATCCTCGTCGCTGGTTGACAAGAAGAGAGCTTGCGAGCGGCGAGCAGATCTGACCGACTTGTCGCGAGGCACAGCGTGAGCCGGCGGCGACGTAGGAGGAGTGTCACTTGCCTCCGACGTTGCCCGGCGCAAGTGATCGACGTTCGAGACACGAGGCGGACTAGCCCGGTCTCGTACGTCGCCGTCGCTGTCCATCTCCGAGTCGATGTCCGATGTAGTCGTCCTGGGCCTAGCTCTTGGGCGACTGGCTGGCGAAGGGCTCTTTGCCCCTGTGCGCGCTCTCCACAAGGCATCCACCTGTTCGTCTTCGTCGCTGTCGATGATATCGTCTTGCAGGAACAGCGGTCCAGTCTCAATCTTGCGCCTCTTGAACGCCTTCTTCTTCCTCTCGTCGCCTTTGAGGTCATCCCGGCGTCGAGTGGTCTTCCTCTTGCGAGGCGCGCTAGACGATCCCGATGAGCCACTATCAGAGTCGCTGTCACTGTCTCCGTCGTCGCTCTGTGCGAGGTCCGCAGGCGCGAGCTGCTTCGCTTTGGCGACCCGCTTCTTCCTGGCGTTCTGCACGTAATCCTCGTAGCTCGTGCCGTTGATTTCGAGCGGGCTCTGGAGACGGTCTTCAATGAGCTGGATATCCGCATCCAGGTGCGTTGGCAGGATATTGTCAGGGACCCGCCACCTCCAGTGCTCTGCGTCGCTTTCATCACTCTCGAGGCCCATCAATCGGGCTAGAAGCTTCAAAGGGGGCGAGGTGCTAGCATCGCTCTGCAATTCGCTGTCGCCGTCGTATGGCAGCTCGTAGGGCTCGAAGCTGTTGACCGCCTCATCGGAGGGTATCGCAGACAGCAGCGACTCATTCATCGCGTCTCGCTCCTCGCTACTAGGGCCGGCATCATCACCAGCCTCCTCCAAGCCCCTCTTTGCGGCTGACCACATTCTGTTACCATCGATGCTCAGAACGGTACCCAGCCGCTCAGCACTTGCGATCTCCAGAGCGCCCTTGACCCACATGATCCTTGCAATCATGCCCTTCTCGGCGAGGAGTCCGACAGCGATACCGACCTGGTCGTCGCGGTTCATACCGGGCTTGACTTCGATCTCTCGGGGTAGCTTGACTGCTTTCTGAGGTCGCGGAGGAGCCTTGCCGAAAGACCAAAGCTCCTTCTCTTCCTTGCTCAGCTTCTCGTATTTCTTGAGAACGAACTCAATGAGCTTCTTGGTGTCATTGACTGCGCGAGGGGCGCAAGGCAGCAGAGCAGCCACTAGCGGACCCTTCAGGATGGCTTGGAAGGCTACACGGATGTGAGCTGGGAAGAAGCTGCGAGCGTCGTTGGCCTTGATAGCGATCCGGTGCATAACGGCGACTACATTGGCTAGCTCATCGGCCGGACGCTGATAGTCCCTCCATCTCCCCAGGTAGGCAACGCAAGCCTCCACCAGAGGTCGGCAGCAGAGCTTGTTCTGGAATCTGTCAAAGTTGAACCTTCGTTCAGTATAGATGACTTGCGCCTTGGCGTCGGGGTCTTGCTCTTCGGCATCAGGATCATCGTCGGTGACGTTGCTGGCCTTTTCCTTTGCTTTCCTGGCGTGCCTTTTGGCCCTGACGAAGATGTGCTCCTTATTGAGCGAGTACCTTTCAAGCATCTTCGGCATGATGCAGGCGAAGGCAACAACACAGCGCAAAAATTCGAAACTTTGGGTTGTAAAGCACCGAGAGATCTTAACGCAGAGTTCCAGCGTCTCCGAGTGGTAGAAGTGATTCGCTTGTAGGTTCTCGGCCAGATCCTTCTCCTCCTCGACAGATGATTGCGAGAGTGCATCGATCAGGCGCAGGAGCGACATCCAGAGCTGCAATGAAGCGGTCATCTCGAGCCAACCCTTGGAGTCGAGTGCGCTGTCTGTTCTGACAAGGACCATCTTGAACGCCCAAGGCTTAAACCAGTCGGACAAGAGGGAGAACGACCAGTCCGTTCCAGACGCTTCCTCTTCTGGGGCGGTGGCAGGAGCTTTCATGACCTGCTGGGCCTCTCCCACGTTGGCTGCGACAGACTCACGTAAGGAATCATCAGGTGCTACAGAATGGTAGGTGTCATCAGCGCCGAAGTGCTCTTGCTGTTCCTGACCTGCCGTTGGCTCGGTCGCCTTTGCCTTGCCTTTATCGAACGATGGCTCGATGGAGGCCAGTGTCCCCTGTGATTGCGGCTGTCTTTGCACAGGGGTGAGCGGACCAGCGTTTGCGTGATCGGTTTGTTTGGCCTTGGCCTCTTTGACTGCGACACGATTGCTCTCCTCTGCCTTTCTGACCAGGAAGTAATCCAGGAAAAAGACTCCTACAGTCATCACCCTCACTCTTGCCTGATCTAGATCGCCCACCTTCTCCCTCTCGCTGCGAATGTCATTGAGACAGCTGCGAGTCAACGTCTCGAAGCCGCTGCTAAGCAGGAATCGGTCGGCCCAGCCTCTCAACACCTCCTTGGCAGCCGATGTCCACGCTGACTTGACTCTGGGTGCCCCTTCCTCCCTGGCTCGCTTGCGGCGTCTGAACTTTCGCTTGGCTCTGAGCACGTTGTCTTGACGGAGCTCTTCGACGCTCTTGCGCAAGGACGCGGCATTACGTGCTACTCTGACATCGCCGTCTGCGGTGAAGAAGTTGATTGAGGTACCGAAGCGCGAGTGACGAGATGACCCACTTGCCGCCAAAGTTACTCGACGCTGATGAGCTTCCGAGTTGAGTGAAGACGCCAAGGCAGCATTCTTGGAGATGGCACGCGGAGCAACGGCCTTGCCGGACTCTTTTTTCGCAGCCGTATCTGCCGACGCATCGCTGGTTGCACCTGCCGAACTGCCAGCAATGACTGCTACCTCCTCGCCTCCGAAGATAGCGTAGACGCATTCCAGTGTGATGGCATTCCACTGCCCGAACTCTCTGCTCTCTGCACTATTGGCGAGCATGAGTATAGTCTCTAGCACATGACTCCGAGCCATTGTGCAGATGAGCTCGCTCTGCAATGTGGAATTCGAAATCTGCTCCACGCTACTCAAGGTGGTAGCGACGGGATCCTGAATTGCCAGTAGATTGCGGAAGAAGTGCAGAGACATGCTAATGGTGCCCACGTCTCGCTCATTGCGATGATGTCGAGGCTTGGAGAGAGCTGGCAGGAGGATGTAGCGCATGATGCAGTTGAGGATCTCGCGGCTGCCAGACCTTTCTTTACTCTCTCCAGACCGCTGGCGTAAGACAGCAGCCTTGTATTTGACCATGTCCCTCTCAAGAGAGAAGAGGTGAGAAAGCTCTTCTGTATTCTCACCGCGTTTGAGGGCCTCGCGGACCTCGGCGTTAGCGTCGACCGGCCAAGTGATGGAAGTGAGCAGGTCTGTGCAAGCGAGTGCAATCTTCTGCGACCGCTCCTCTCCGCCGGCCGTCTTGAGCAGGAGTGGGATCAGATTCTGGAGTACGCCTACATCTGCAAAGACGTGGGCGATTGTGCGGTAAGGATCTTCGGCCCCTTCCCTCCAGAGCTTGCGTAGGTCGCGAAGACATCCTGTGGACCGAAAAGAGGGCGGAACACCCCCAGTCAGCATACGCCACCATGCCCACATCTAGGCTGCTATCGTGTCACTCACGGAGACAGTCATCTCCAACCACGTAGTGCATCTCTAGCCCCTGCTCTCCCTCGCTCTCCTCCAGTCCTCCGAGGGCGCTCAATATCTCTACCGTGATAGTCTTGAGTTCTGCAAACACTGCCTCTACATCTTCGGGTGACTGCACCTCGTCGTCGGACAGCTCGCCGGCTCCACGTTGCCCGTCTGAGCGCGAGTCGTCGGAGTCACCATCGTGTTCGAGGTCATACTCTTCGAGGAGCTCGAGGTCGTCTACGTAGCCGCCCTCCATTGAGGTAATAGGGGAGGAGGGTGAGAGACACTATAGACACGATGCCGCAGGCTCAATGTCGTGGTAGAGGTTGTGGTATGATGTGGTGGAAGAGGCAGGTCAGAGTTGAAGTTCATTCTTGCCCCGCTGCAGCCACTTCCGCTACGAAACACGCTTGGCCCACCGCGACGCGCCTCTTCGACGGAAGTGGGGCGACTCGGATCGGGAGCGGCAAGGGCGGCAGGCGCAGGAAGCACAGGCACATCGAAGCATGACCCACCCATTGACGCTGATATCATCACCATCATCACCACAAGCATTGTCCCCTCGCCCATATCAGTGATCCTTTACCACGATGCTCTTCGTGGACAAGCATCGGCCTAAGTCGCTGGCAGATCTCTCCTACCACGAAGACCTCTCCGAACGACTGCGCGGGCTGGCAGACAGTGAAGATCTGCCCCACCTCCTCTTCTACGGACCCTCTGGCGCTGGCAAGAAGACCAGAATCCACGCATTGATCAAGGAGCTCTTTGGACCTGGAGCTCACAAGGTGGGAAAGATGACATACGGACATCAACGGCGAGCTTCTCTTGCTGACCTCCTCCCCACACCTTTGCCATCTGATAGCTCAAAATCGACCAACGAGTCTTCTTGAATCCCAGCAAGAGAAAGATTGACGTCAACATCATCAGCTCGACTTATCATCAGGAGATCACACCATCGTGCGTGGAGCTTACGGGAGAATTTATTGTCCATTGACATGGTCGCTGACTTGCAGTCTCGTGCGACTGCCTCTTCCACCTCCGCAGAGACGCAGCAGGATATGATCGACTGGTCATCCAGGATGTATTGAAGGAAATTGCACAGACACAACAGGTCGACGTCAGCGCAAAGCATAGGTTCAAAGGTGAGAGCAGCTCGGTATTGTGCATCTTCTAGGCTTGACCCTCGGTCCTGACATACTCTCCATTCCCCCCTCTGCTCCACCAGTCGTCGTCATCAATGAAGCCGACTCGCTTTCCCGCGATGCTCAGTCTGCTCTGCGTAGGACGATGGAGAAGTACATGGGCAATCTGCGGCTGATACTCTGCGCCACCTCGACCAGCAAGATCATCGCTCCCATCAGGAGTCGATGTCTCCTGATCCGCGTCGCTGCGCCAAATGAGAAGCAGGTGAGTGCAAGAAGTGTCGGAATCTGCAGGCCACTGTACAGTGTTGACCTAAATCTGCATCGTACCCCATCATTCGCTAGATGACGAGCGTGCTCCATCACGTAGCAAAGAAAGAGAAGTTCCATCTGCCGGACAACGTAGCTGCTCAGATCTATGCCGACTCTGGGGGCAATTTGAGAAAGGCAGTGCTGGTGCTGGAGGCGCTTAGGATGCAGTCGTGAGTGAATCGCTACAGCTGATCCCCGACTCCCTCAGAGTTGCGGCTTGCTGAGACTCCCCGCCCCCTCCCCCGCCAGGCCTGACCTCTCCGGACCGATCTCTATTGCTCAACCCGACTGGGAGCTGTATATCCACAAGATGTGCGACTCGCTTCTGTCCGAGCAAACGCCTCAGCGTCTCCTCGCCATTCGGAACAACCTCTACGAGCTGCTTGTCCACGCAATTCCACCTAAGACGATCATCAAGTCCATGGTAGACTACCTGGTCACAAGGGTGGACGAAAGTCTACGAATTGGCATCGTGGAGAAGGCGGCCTTCTTTGAGGGCAGGACAAAGTCGTCCAACAAGGCCATCTTCCACTTGGAGGCATTTGCCGTTGCGGTGATGACCATGATCAAGTCGGTGAGTTGTAGAGTGTGCGAGGATGCGAAGTGGTTGTGGCATCAGAAGCTGACTTTGTTTCGCTGCCGTTCCCACCCCTCAGCTCTACATGGGCATCGAATGGGACGAGTGATCGCAAGGGATCAGGGTTCTCTGCATCTGTTCCGCAAGCGCCAGCCGTGTACTTTTACCTGTCAATACCAATCGCACTCAACTCGTCTTCGTCGTGAGGATCATGGTAGCGGTGACTGTGATATCATTGTATGTACTATCGGGCTTGGTCGTTGTTGAACGACGGCCATCGTGTGCTTTGTCTCCCCTGAGATCGCTCCCTCGCCCCCATAGCCCGCGTATTCTCCCTCACCACCCGGACCGCTTCTCCCAATCTCGAACTTGCTCCTTGCTGGCTTGTGGAAAGGGGAAAGGCTCGTTGTCCCCTTGTTGCCCTCTCGATGTCTCTTGCGAGGCGTCCGGGAAGGGGAAAGGGTTGAGCTCGCGAGCGGTTGTGAGCAGAGGGAGGATATCCTTTTCTTGTAGTGCTTTCTACGAGTGAGTAAGGAGGAGTCCGGATCAGCCCAACTCCTTTGCTGATTCTCTCCTGGCGACTCGGGTACCCACTTTTACGCAACCCTTGTATTCGCCAAAGAGTCCCCCACACTGCGTCTCCAAATCATCCCTCAGCTTTCTCCGCCGTTCCATCTCCTCTGGACCCGCTGCCGCTCCTGCCACTACTGCTGCTCCGCGTCCTCCTTCCTCTTCATTCGAAGCCGTATTGCTGCCCCCTCCTCTGCTCCAGAAGCTCCTCTTGCGTGCAGACGCTGCAGCATTCTGGCCATCCGCTGTTGTTGCTTGGCTGCCTGAGGTCGACGAGAGGCTGCTACCCGGTGTGGTGACCTGGAGATAGTGCTCGAACCAACGATTGAAGCACTGGTCGTAGCGATGCTTGAGCGGAGTGCACTCCGGGGACAAGGAGGACATCTGGCCCAAACTTGCCGGGCCTGCTGAGAGCGAGGACGAGGACGAGGACGAGGAGGGCTCTGGAGATGGCGCGCTTGCTGCCATGGTGATGATCGTGGGGGGAGTCGAGGATGCTGCGGTGGGTCGTCTAGTCTGCTGTGCTTCTTCTACTGCTACCAATACTGCTGCGATGTATGCGATCATCCCCTGATCACAGGGCACGAGGTGGATCCTTCCCTCCGCCTTGTCGCTTCGCCCACGGGGTTCCTTGCGGGGCGGAGCGGAGTGCGAATCGCCGCCGATCCGGATTCTTCGTCTCCACAAATGCCCTGCGTGCTGGGTACTGTACTGAGGAGTTCACACGCAGAGGGAAGAAATACCAATCGGTAGCAATACTGTCAGACGTGGGAAGAGTTGCAGAAATTCACACGGAACATTCCAGAGCAATGTATAAGCGGTATATTAGTGCACGGTCAACAAGCGAAGCGCGCTCTCGGCCTTCTCTTCACCTGCGGGTCGCTGTCGTGGCTCGGACCCCTGATCCACCAGTAATCAGGACGACCAAGAGACACCCTGTAAGACCCTGAATCACGCTCGTTCTTCTCAGCAGTGTACATCTGATAGCACTAGTACCTATTCAGGGCCTCCCTGTCCGTCCCTGGCCCTGCTGGCCCCTCAGGGGTTTCGATCAGGAACAAAGTGGGCGACAGCCGCTCTATCAGGGCCAGTCAGGTCCAGTGAGGTCCAAGGTACATCTAATATGCTGACATCATTCATGGGTGGAGATAAAGGGATGGGGCAGCCAGGAAGAAGGCATTGGTACACGTTGCTCTCACCTTACATATGAATGCAGCGCTGCATGATCCATCATGCTTCCCCTCGACTTTGGTTCCCTCCTCTACCACCTTTGCAGCAAGATGGCGCTCGCATCGTCCCTTCCGCTCACCCCACGGGTGGCTCACTTGCCGTATGCTGTGTTGATCTGTTTTCTGATGGTTCTGCCCCTCCAGCCAATGTGGGCTCTGGGTCTACTTGCAGCTTGTCCTCTGTTGCTAGCGCTTCCCTGCTTGAGCAAAGCAAGAGATGCCCTCGAAGACTTGTGGATCAGTGCACCAGGTCACTTCAAACCTCACCTCAAGATGACAGCCTGGTCGCCGGAAGGTCCAGAGGGCTTGGTCAAGCTGCATTGCACCTCTGAATCAGGCAACAGACTTGTCCTTGTCACCGGTGCGGATGGAGGTGTTGGTTAGTGACAGACCGTAGCAAGCGTACACCTCCCTGCGTCGCTAACGACACGTTGCTTTACCATCTTCAAAAACCCGTCTCAGGTTTTGAGACGGCTCTAGCACTTCTCCTGGCCGGTTGTGATGTACTCATGGGGATCAGAGACTTCGATCGACCTGGCCACTGGGCTCGTGTTCAGGAGCGTCTCGACTGTCGCATTGTCGATGAACTCATGAAGAAAGGTGACAAGCTGAACGCAAGCCCAGGCCATGGGAAGGCAGGCCCCTCAATGGATGACGTCGGTCGAGCTCTTCCTTTCAAGTGCGATTTCACAGATATGGTGGGGGCTCGCGGCGCAGCTCAAGAAGTTTGGAGCATCGTGGCCGAACACAACCAAGCTGGCGCTGGCGAGAAGAGCGTCGTAGGTGCCATCACTCACTATATTGGCACAGTGGGCGTAGGCTTCGACCGACCTACGCTTAAAGGTGAGCTCGTCAGCCGCTACACGGAGAACGATGACGGAATCGAATACCAGCTGGGTATCAACGCCATCAACCCCTTTATCTTTACTCTCCTTGTATGGCCCTTGCTCGCTCGTCCATTTGAGGAGACCGCTGCCAAGGAGGCAGCTCCCGTGGACGGCCGCATCGTCCTCACCAATTCCATTGCCAATGCTTGGAACACCCTTCCGCTTGCCGTTGAACCCCAGTATCGCAGCTGGGAAACCGTGCGGGGCGATGGTGGCAAGAGGTGGGCTGCTGGGCGATACAACTTCAGTAAAGTGAGCTTCATGAGCTTGAGGAGGCCAATGTGATGATAGGCCGTCGGTGACATATCTCTTCCCACTGCTCTGCTACTACAGTTGACGCAACTTCTGCTACTTACCAAGCTGCGGGATATCTCCCCTTCTCTCGTTGCAGCCCTCCAAAGCTCACTCGAGTCTCATACCCCCCTGATCGCGCCTTTTCTACTCTCTCTGCATCCAGGGGAAGTCAACACTCCTTTTCTGGACCTGATGCTGCCGAGCTGGAGGTGCACCTGGATCGAGCAGATGACCTGCCTGACGCCAAGGCAGGGAGCCTGGACTGGGCTGTGGGGCTGCGTCGTCGACCTGGCTGGCGTACCCCGCCCGCGACTATCCGGCATGGGGAGCAAGTTTGATAGTCAGGCAGACGTGGGATACCACTACCTCCTCTCCCTCTGCACCTTTGGCAAGCCATGCTCCTTGGCAAGGGACTCTGCACTGATCAATGATTGCTGGAGGTTGGTTGGCAGTCGACTTGCCTTCTTTCATGCGAGCAACACGGACGAGAATGGCCCCGTCGATGGCCTGACACTCCACTCGTGGGAGGGGAAACTCAGCCAGGTCGTGAAGGCATCCTTGGAATGAGCGAAAGTACTTCTCCAATAGGCGAAGGTGGTCGATCAATTGGCTCTGTAGGTCTAGAGGTGGGGATTCAGCCCAGCCCATACTGTACATCTGCAAGTCCGTCCGTCTGCCTCTTCGATGCGCCTTCTTCTTCTATAATGTGCTCCTGCTCAACCAGATACCCTCAGCCCCTACACCCTCCTCTTGCCATCCTCATGTTCCAATGTCACGTCTTTTTCACCTTCCCCCTTTGCTGCACTGAGTAGACTGAGCCAGAGTGTCCAAGCAATGCCGCAAGCGCTGGTGAAGGGTACCCTGAGTCTCAGAGGAACGAAGCGGAAGTTGACCAACTGAATCATAGGCCAGAGCTGCCAGTTGGCAAAGAGTGCCGATAGGTACATCTGTAGAAGAGGCAACGAGAAAAAGTCTGGCTTAGCATCCGCTGGGGGCGATGATTGCGAAGCCACTCACGTCTTCGAATTTGCCCTTGACGCCCTGCCAATTGCGGTACTCGAGGAGACCCATTGTCCCCACGAAGCATACCAGGCCGAAGGGAGCGCTGGGCAGAGGATCAATACAGCGAGCGGAGAGTGCGTTGTCAGCTCTTCGTCCAAAGGACTGTGACTCTGATGTCTGACACTCACAAGAGGATCTGATCAAAGGCTACCCGCTTGCCCAGCGCCACGAGGCTAACTTTGCCTACGCTACTCATGCTCTTTGCCGCTCCACCCGCTGCGCCTGCCGCTACTCCCGCTGCCATGCTGCCTTTTGCAGCGGCTTGTGCTCCCGTAGATACCGCGCTACCTCCAGCAGCAGCAGCACCAGCGGCAGGAGCTGCGCCTACCGTCCTAAGTGGGAAGCGGTACTCGATGAACTTGTTCCATTCTGCCAAGAGGGGCGCCATGCCCACACCGAAGAAGGCGAACCTTCCTGTGCGCGACCAGTCCCATTTCCATGCTTCCCTGGTATCTGCTGTTCCAGTCGAGGTAGCATTGTCCAGGGTGGGACGTGATTGATACCGCTCGAGGGACTGGGCAAGGGAGTCTGCTACGACGGAGAGGGTACCGTTTGTGACTGCCAGCGTTGCCCATGGCCGGGCAGCAAAGGAGCGCGCATAGAAGGCCCCGAAACGATTGTAGTAGGACGCCATAAGAAGCGAATGTAGCAATGGCAAAGGGTTGGGATCGCTGCGGCGGAAAGTGGAAGCTGGTGGTGGGAGATACGAGGAAGAGGAAGAAGGAGGTGGAGCAGCGGTGGATCGAGCGTGGCACGGGCCAGGCGGCCTCGCCTTCCCTTTCCGCTCTGCCTCACTCAGGGCATCTAAGGATGGCATGCTACCAACACTACTACGGCTTCTCCCTCATTCTTACTTTGGTGATACAGCAGCTCTCGCTGCCATGATGTCTCACTATCTCCTCAAGTCAGAGCCACTGCCGCGCCTAGAGGACGGCGTGGACGTGTCCTTCCCCTTTTCGCGCCTCCTCACCTCGCCCGATCAGTCCACCACCTGGGACGGCGTACGCAACCCACGCGCAGGAAAGACGCTCAAAGGCATGAAAGTCGGCGATGAGGCATTTTGGTACCACAGTAATACAAAGCTGCCCGAGATTGTGGGGGTAGTCAAGGTCACTGTGGACGGGGAGAATCAGCCCGATACGACGGCTTTTGAGCAGGTGAGCGGGGGAATGGAAGAGGCAGCGCAAGGCATGAGCCTCACCCGACACGCTCTCTTCCTGCCTACTCTCTAGTCAAGTCCATACTATGATGCCAAGTCATCGAGAGAGAAGCCACGCTGGTTCATGGTGAGACAGTCAACATGCTCCCAACGCTCTGTGAGCCCTTCTGACCTCTGATCTCGCTCTGTCCTCCTCCATCTGCAGCCAACAGTAAAGCATGCCTATCCACTCAAGCACTCCCTTCCTCTCTCCCTGCTGCAACACCTCACTTCCTCCTCCCTTACTCCCAACCAACGGCAAGATCTCTCCTACCTCTCCGACACCCAGCTGCGCTCCATAGGCGAGATGGACCTCCTCCGTCTTGGCAGACTGAGCGTGCAGACGGTCAGCCAGGAGGCTTGGACAGCGCTTAGCTTGATGGGGGACAAGGGAGGATGGGGGGAGTGGAAGGGGAAATGGAATCCTGGGAGTCAGGGTAAAGAGAAGAAGGCGGAGGGTGATGGACACGTCAAAGTGGCTGCAAAGAGGAGGAAAGTAGATGAAGAGGCGGAGGCCGAGGGAGCAAAGCCCGCAGCACCGAAGACGAGCTCTACGCTAGGGCGTCAGAGCAAGGCCAAGATGGCAAAACCAGAGAGTGCTGCGTCCTCTGCAAAGTCCGACACAAGAAGGAAGAGCCAACGGATAGCCAAACAACAGTAGTCACACACACACAAACGATCCTGGCTGGTTCCGCCAATCACTTCGGTCACTGTGAAATTGTAGTGATTAGGGTCTTGCAGGACCATCAGCACCACGAGGACGGACGGTCTGGGTCGATGGAAGCTCAGGGACAAGGGGGATAGACCGGAAAGAAGCGGCTTTGATGAGAGACGAGTGTGCGCTCTGAGCCCTCATGTGACTGGGAAACGGCAGATCCTTACATGCTACGGTGTCGACCTTTGACGCCGGGAGGGAGCGAGATACCAATCAATGGCATTTCGTCTCCGTCCTGAGCTCCTTTCGGATACTTGTAGCTCACCGTGAAGCGCGTGTTGAACCTCCACCCAATCCTCCAGGCAGGCTTGCCATGGCGACGCTGCTGGTCCTCCTCTTCTCCCTTGACGAGGAGGTGACAGCCCCCGCCTCTGTTCTTCTGGCGGAAGACACTGAGCCACCCTTCCAGGACGACGCCATTGGTACCCAGGTATAGCTCAATGCGCGGGCCGTGCTGGCAGTCTGGCAGCTCGGCCACGAGCAACCCGCTACTGGAGTCTCTAGTAGCCTGCAAGCCCAAAGAGTCGAAGAGCTTCCTCACTTCCGCTGCAGGTCCTACGAGCCCTTCTTCTTCATTCAGGTCAAAGACCAGGGAGGAGAAATGAGCGACATTGTTGAGAGATCCGTTCAGTGACCAGTGTGCGGGCGAGGCAGAGGGTGACCAAAAGGTGTTTGTGAGTCCTCGGGGTGGACGACCGAGGATTAGATGGCCGTGCGTGGGGTGTAGGACTGGGGTGAAGACGAAGCCATCGTTGGCTTCTGAGAGAGCAGAGAGGGGAGCATTGCCGCCGTCTGCGCCAGCCGAAGAGTGTCTTGAGTGATGCGGGATGGGGACACCTAGCCCGAGGATGCCGTTGGGACCACCTGCCGTGTTGCAAGGATTCTGGACCGATTCCGCAACAGAAAGGTGAGAGTGTTCAGCCCGGATCATCTGTCACTAGAATGCAATCGCCGCACTCACCATCGATCTCGGAACCGCTATGAGAACGTCGTCGGCCTCAAATCCTCCCAATGTCAATCTATCCTGATACAAGTCCACTCCCGTCGCGTCCTCCTTATCCCCCGCCCTCCTTCTAGCCCTCGCAGACCCTTTTCTGCTATCAGTCAAGTCGATACCTAGATCAAGGCCAAGCTGTACAGCACGATGTGCGCCCAGTGCAGCCACGGCAGCTGTCAGAGGATGAGAGTTGTGGGAGTGCCAGGGACGGTAGGGAGCGTGGTCGGTCTTGAAGCCTGGGGTGAGGAGGGTAGCGACAGCTGCGAAGTAGACGGGAGATAGTGTGTCAGACAGATCTCTTCCTTCTTGCCCTGCTCGAACCCTCACGGCAAGCACTCACTTGTGGAGAGGATCGCCTCGACCTCCTGACTTGGCGCCCCGACTTCAAAGCGCACCGCCCACCCCTTCGCTGGAGTCGTACATCCCGCCTGCATAGCCTCTTCAGCACCACTACTCCACTGTCTCGTCAGAAGCAGCGCATCGGGTGGAGCTCTCGCCTGGAGCTCTTCCTCGGGCATGCGACGCTCCAGGAGCTGCTGCTCTTCTTCTGCCCAGACGCGGGCGAGATCTTCGGGAGAGTAGTTCAGCAGGCCGTTGGATGTGGTTGTTGCAGCGGCTACCGTAGCGGTGGACAGTGCTGCGAAGAGCAGGAAGAGGGTGGCGAGGAGGACGGGCAGGGTCGAGAGCATACGAGACCTCTCCCGTGCTTTGTTCTGACGTCGCATTGTACACAAAAGCCAAGTCGACGGGCCGGTAGGCCGAGCAGGTCTGGGTGGCGACCCGGACACGTCCGGACCTGAGCCTGAGTAATGTGGTCTTTGCTGACACAAGTCCGCAGCCAGGCGGCTTGCACAGCGTGCAGTATTGGTGGAAAGCGTGAAAGACAGATTTGTAGCTCTTGAGCTGTGGGAGGAGGGATTGGGGGAGGATCTGCTGGAAGATGGAGTGGTGGTGGTAGCGACAGTACGAACGAAGAGCAGAGCAAGGCAAGGTGGCGCTTATCGAGTGACACTAAACTGATCACATCCATCACCTTGCGCCCTCTTCGCCTCGCGGGAGCAAAGCGGCTCCTCATTGCCGACAAAACCTTTCTTCTGAACGAACGACCAACAATTCCGTTCCGGTGCGTCAGGGGCAATAGGCGTCAGTCAGCTCATCAGGGTCGTCTCGAGCGGAAGTCTCCTCCCAGCAGTGTCGTTGGACTGCTACAGGAGGACTCAGAACCATGCAGGCCGAGACGAAGTTGGTGAAGATCAGATGTCCCAATTGATTGGATGGAAGCAGTACAGCATGGCTCTTTGTCATTAGCTACGTCCCCAGTCGTGCAACTCCTTGTCTCTTCCTTGCTTGCAGTCATACCTTCACTCAAGAGTCCCCTCGCTTCCACCAGGCTACGGACGACCTATCGAGCAGGCGGGCTGCAAATGGGCATATCTCCCCCACCCTCTCCCCCAGCACCAAAGAAGAGGGTCCGCACACTCTGACTTCCCGCAAAGCCCATTGCTCCCAATCCAAAGATGAAGATTCCATAGTCCAGCAGCTTGCTCGTCCATGGCCGGTCAGGCATAGCCTTGAGCGAGAGCAGAGGGGGGAAGATGAAGCAGAGCGGAACGCAGAAGACGGCTCCGATGAAGCTGACAAAGACGTCCAATGAGCTCGACCCAGCCCAGGCGGCGAGGCAGGAGATGAGTACCATGGAAGAGCGGAAGAGATTCTTCTCTAGCTTGATCTTCCAGTTGTACTTGCCCTTCTTTGAGCCAAAGAGACCTCGCTCCAGCACACTCACAGCCGGGAACAGCTGCAGTGGGGTGGAGAGCAGGATAGCAATCGAGTAGAGGAAGAGCATGGCTTGCACAAACTTGGAGTCTTGTGGCAGGTTGGTAATCACTACCGTCTGTGTCTTGGAACCAAAGGCCCCGTAGCTGAGAGCTCCCGAGACAGTGAAGAGGATCATGACAATGACCATGACACCGCTGAGAGCCTTGGGGAAGCGCTCGGGCTGCTTCATGCTCTCAGTGATAGGGATGACCAGTCCTACACCCTCGAAAGTGAAGACGGCTGTTCCGATGAACAGAGGGAAGCTGTGCGAATTGAACTGCACCACATCTGCGATGCCATGCTCTGCCAGCTCCTTGATCTCGTACTGGAACAGATACACGATACCAAACAGAATGAAGGCATCGGCTATCAGAGCCGTCGAAGAAAGCTTGGCGATTCGGCGGACAAGAGACAGTGGCACAAAGATGGCACACTGGGCCAGAATGAACCAGACCGTGGGGATCTCCGTCTTGCAGTGTGTGACTCCGAGAACAAAGGCTTGCAGGTTCTGAGCTACAAAGACGGTGTAGGCAGCCACGAAACCCAGCTGCGAAAAGACGATCGAGGTGAGGATGGCAATGCGCATCTTGGGGCCGTAGAGGATGCCACCCATGTCTCCGAAGGATGCAGGGACCTTGAGATTGGCCTTGACCAATAGCAGGAAGGAGAAGAGGGAGATCATTGCCACGGCGCAGAGGACTACACTGGAGAAGAGCAGTCCTCCGTTGAGGAACGCCTTGCCGAGGAAGAGGATACCAGTACCAACAAAGGACTTGAGCAACATCATCACTGCCTCTGTCACGGAAGCTTCACCGCGGGGCTTGTCACCGCCACGGGTGCTGGTGCCTCGTCTCCTGGCACTGGGTCGACGTAGCAGTGCCGATCTTTCTGTAGCGCCTCGGCTGGTGGTCGCCTCTGGGGACTGTTCCTCTACGTCTTCCTCATCCTCCGTCTCGTCGTCATCGTCTCGTTCGAGGTCGTCTAGATCTTCCCCGGCAAAGTGACCATAGAGGGACAAGAAGTCGACGAAGCTTCGTACCGCCCTGGGAGGAGGCTGGCCATTCTGCTCTGCTCGATTCAGCATAAAGTACCGCCTGAATCCTCCGGGCTGCTTGATACCCTCTACATCCAGGTCGGGATCGATGACGCTGGCCCGAGGCAAGTTGACGCTTTCCGAGCGAGTCCTTCGAGCCGTCTTCCTACGATTTTGATGAGCCCAGCGGTAGATGTCTTCGGTGACGGCGCCTCCCTGCATGCGATGTGGGGCAAAGTACTCTTCCGCTTCGCCATGGGTGTCGGGAGTCTCTACGTTGCTACCGCCACCGGGTGAGTGCATGAATGTCACGCCACGACGTTGACCGTCGTTGACGCCGGGAAGGGAGATGCCAGAGGCGTCTGGCAATGCGAGACTGAGGGAAGGAGGCGAAGGAAACGAAGTGAGCAAGGCGATGAGCGATGCCTGCCAGGCGGAGGGAATGCGGCTAGGAATCTGCGCACTCTGAGCTTCTCATACTCACTGCCTATCAATGATCCTAGCCTTCTGCTCGTCTGAGATGGGGATCCCATCCAGATCGCCTGGATTTGCTGGTGTGCCCACTTCACTGTCAGCAATGGGCGCGGTGGAGCTGGGTCGCGAGTCGGAGTGGTGACGTGCGAGTCCCAATTCCTCTCTCTGTCTCCTCCAGGCCCTCCTCTGCGCTGCTGCTCCAGCATCGTCGTCATCGTCATCACGGGCATTGCTGAAGGAAGAGCGTGAGTGGACGTGTGAGTCGGATGCATTGGATGGTGAGCCGACGCGGGGTGGGATGTTGGGTACGGAGGGGGCCTGAGGTGCCGAGGCAAAGTATCCGCCGTCGTCGCTGGGTGCGCCACTCTGTCCGCTGACGGAGCGGGAGGATGACTGCGATTTAGATGGAGTGCCAACCATGCTGTGGAGGGGGCCGGGCGACGCTAGGGATGAGTAATGGAAGGGGATACGAGGTGGTCCCGTAAGTGGTGGCACCGAGGGGAAGCGGGCCAAGAAGGAGCAAGGTAAATTCAGGGGGGGGCACGAGGCCAGAAGCAGGCGGGAGTCGAAGCGCGGCACAGCAACAGGCGTCGCTCGCGTGGCGGGTGGAGGAGCAATCCAAGGCAGAGGAGCACAGAGAGGGGTGGCAGATGGTAGATGGTGATGATCGCGCCGCTGATACACTTGGTATCGCACCATGACCATCACTGGTCTTGTCTACTCATGCTCATCCTTCCTCTCCCCCCCCTCCTGCCCACTGTCTGCCCACGTCGGCCCTATTCGGCCATGGTGCGCCCTGTGCAATCCAGGTATGGCCTTGGGTGAGTGATTTTGTCAAGCGACGCGTGCCACGCCTTTTGCCGCGTCGGACTTTGAGATTTCGGCGGAAAGACTGAGATGACAATCGCTGAGCACCAGGCGGGTAAAAAAGGGGGGGAAATGGGAGGCGAGGGGATGAGATGAGATGAGATGAGATGGCATCGATATCCACCCGCCATTCCTTCCAGAAGAAGTCGTCCCAGCGCACCGGACAGGGCCAAAGGGTCACATCGCCGTAGTCGTGTCGTGATACTCTTGCGGCCGCCCTGCTCTGTCTCCTCTCGTCATATCACCCCTCCCTCCTTCCCGCACTTCCTCCTCCTCCTCTGTCGTAGCACCGCACTTCTATAGATTACCAGCCCACCCCACCACTGCATCGCCACTATGCTCGAGCTGGACATCTACCTTGTATGTGCAAGCCTCCTACCCCTCGTCCTCCTCATCAGCTACTTCATCACTGCCATCGTACCCATCCTATCACATCGCAAATGGTCCCACATCCTCCCCTCGTGGGTTGCCATCTTAC
Source organism: Microstroma glucosiphilum (assembly GCF_003144135.1). NCBI lineage: Eukaryota > Fungi > Basidiomycota > Exobasidiomycetes > Microstromatales > Microstromataceae > Microstroma > Microstroma glucosiphilum. Next base: position 447,041 of record NW_020289927.1, on the reverse strand, counting down.
TCACAGACGTCATCTCCGACGAAGACATTCGCGGGCTTGAAGAGGAGGAACACAAGGAAGAAGACAAGCGCAAGAGTCAGCTCACGCCTCTTCAGCGGCAGAGGGAAGACCAGGCCTCGCAGCAGCACGCAGCTCAGAATGGTCCAGCTACAGAAGCTACGCCCCTCTTGGTCAAACCTGGCCAAGATCAAGGGGTGCGGTCCTCCCGACCTGGCCATCTAGCCACTCGGGCATCCTTGGCAATCATTGCGATGCTCCAATTCTGTGGCTGGGTAGCTGCTCTGACCTATGGCCTCCAAGGTAGCCAGAACCTCAGACAGCTCAGCTTCACTGCAGTCGTCGTCGTCCAGCTACTGGCCACAGTATATGCAGTCGCAAGACCTCTCACTCTACGCAAGGTGACCGTACCCTACGATCTCTTCGTCCTCTACTCAGTCCAAGCACTGGGCAGCGTCCTTGGGCTTCATCTCACATGGGCCTCTGGAGGCAGGCGGCTCTCAGCCATCTTTACGCAACTCTCCGGTCTCACGCAGCTTGCATCCTTCGCCTTAACGATGATCGCCCTCACCATCATCGTGTCCATGCCCCTTGCCGATCCTCACAAGGACCAGAGTGTTGATGCCCTAGGTCGGCCCTCTGCAGCCGAAGACGAGTGCACCCTCTGGGAATGGATGACCTTCTCCTGGATGACTCCCCTGATCTCGGTAGCAGTACAGCGGACTCTTGAAAAGGGCGACGTATGGCAGCTGAGTAAGGGATGTCGCAGCTCCCTCCTCCTGCGCAAATTCAAGGAATTCAAAGCATCCAGCTTGGCATGGCAGATTATCAAGGCCAACAAGCACGACGTCGTACTCGACGCGGTCCTGACCCTCGTGTCCAGCTTCCTCTCCTACGCGTCTCCCTTTTTCCTGAAGCGCATTCTGGATGCCATTGAGACATCTTCTTCCCCTCATCCCCCTCCGAACTCCACGCCCAAGTCCACCGCCTACCTCTTTGCTCTCCTGGCTCTCATTGCCGGCGTGCTCAAGTCGCAGGCTGATCTGCAACATCTCTTCTATGGCCGTAGGGGATCGATCCGTATCAGGGGACAACTCATCGCCTCCGTATACGAAAAGGCGCTGAGGACCAGGGATATGACCGGCGTACTCGGAGAGCAGAAGGATAAGAGCCCGGAAGACGGTTCCAAGACTCCGAGCAATGGCAAAGCTCCCACGTCTGCGCCCGAGCAGAAGAGCAAGGATTCAGAAGCCACGAACGACGCCTCTGTGGGACGGATTGTGTCTCTGGCAGCTGTAGACGCTATTCGTATCGGACAACAGTGCGCCGGAGCGTATATGCTCTACTCCGCCCCCATCGAATTCGTCATTGCATCTCTCTTCCTCTACAAGCTGTTGGGGCTTTCAGCCTTTGCAGGATATCTCGTACTCATCGTTGCTTCGCCGCTCCAGTCGTCCCTGACTCGTCGCATGATCAGGATCTCCAAGTCGCTCTCGGCAGCTAGGGACAAGCGGTTGAGTTCCCTTAACGAGCTCATCTCGAATCTGAAATTCGTCAAGTATTATGCCTTTGAAGAGGAGATGAGGCGGCGAGTCCTTGATTTGAGAGAGGTCGAGCTGGCTTGGCTGAAGAAGAGGCAGATCAATTCTGCAATCATCATGGCATTGTGGACCTTGACCCCCGCCGGTGTCACGACGGTCAGCTTTGCATGCTACGTGCTGATCGCTAAGAAGGATCTCGATGTCCCCACAGCTTTCACAAGCATCGCCCTCTTCGGTCTCTTGAAGGCCCCTCTCAACACATTGCCGGTCCAGATTAATGAGCTGCTGAATGCCAAGGTATCCTCGGACCGTATCGCGGAGTTCCTCGATGCAGACGAAGTGCCCGAAAACGTTCTCTGCCTCGACGGTGGAGAGGGCCTGTCAACAGGGTCCACCCCACCCTTTGGCTGTGAAAATGCGACCTTTGGCTGGCCAGAAGCGCCCGTCTCCCTCCTCTCAGCTGCTCCAGGAGCTCAGCCAAGCATCAAGGCGCGAGGTGCAGCTTCGCTGAAGAAGGTCATGTCGCGAATGTTCAAGCGACCAGTAGATGAAGGCGGTGAAGGTCCGACGGCCAGCTCGCCACTCCTTGGGCACGATCAAGACCACAGCGTCGATGGTACTGACACCCCCGAGAGTGTTGCGCACGCTGCAGCCCCATTTCAGCTGTCGGACATCACCTTTCTTCCTCCCTCAGGTCGACTGTCCTTGGTCATTGGCCAGACTGGCAGCGGCAAATCTGCGCTCTTGACCGCTCTATTGGGTGAGATGAAGTTGCTCGAGGGCACAAGTCACCTCCACAAGTCCAATCAGATCAACCCTTCCACCGGCTTCAGCTCGACGATTGCGTATTGCGCGCAATCGCCCTGGCTGCAACATGCCTCAATCCGATCGAACATCCTCTTCGGCTCTCCCTTTGAGCTGTCTAGATACAATGCTGTCTTGGACTGCTGTGCTTTGCGACCTGATCTGGAGATCCTAGGCGGCGACTCGACAGAGATCGGTGAGAAGGGGGTCAGTCTAAGTGGGGGTCAGCAGGCTCGAGTCGCACTGGCCCGCGCCGTCTACTCTCGAGCAGCCACGGTGCTGCTGGACGACCCGCTCTCCGCTGTCGATGCTCACACGGCCAGTCACTTGGTACGAGCATGTCTCAGTGGGTCATTGATGAAGGGCCGAACGGTGGTCCTGGTGACGCATCACAGTGAGCTCGTGCTTGGTGAAAAAGCAGCGCAATGGGTCGTCAAGCTCGCCGAGGGACGCATAGTAGCCCAAGGCACGCCAGAAGAGCTGCAGTCCTCCGGCAATCTCGAGAGGGATATTCATCAAGAAACGCCAGATGAAGATGACAAGGTCGAGACGATTGAGAATACTGCTGAGCAACAAGCAGCGGAAGAGCTGCGAGGAGAGGAGAGCACCGCTCGCAAGTTGGTGCAAGAGGAGCATCGAGCTAAAGGTGGAGTCAAGAGAGAGGTTTACAAGCTCTACCTCGATGGAGTTGGCTGGGGCATCGCTGCATTGGTGATCCTATCGCTCATCGCCTACAAGGGCACTGATCTAGCCGAAAAGGGATGGCTTGCCGTCTGGGGAGCTTCGTCTTCGATGAGAGACAAGGCTGGTGCAGACTTCACTTCGTCCTTCTTCAATGGCAGCATTAGCCCTCCGTTCTCCCACGACTATGTCTGGGCGGCGAATGCCTTCACGTCACCAATGCTCCTTGTCCATCCCGAGGTGGCTGTGACTGCAAATCTCAACGACGGAGGCGTAATGAGCTCTTCGCTCCTGCCACCGGCACACGAGTCTCCTCTGCCTTACATCTTCATCTTCTTCGGCATCCAGCTCCTGGCAGCTGGGACGATCATCGCCTCTGCTCTGTTGACGTACTATGGCTCTTTGCGTGCCTCTCGCGCTCTCTTCGCCAGAATGCTGACATCGACAATGGGCGCTACGGCAAGGTGGCTCGACACGACCCCCACGGGTAGAATTGTCAACAAGTTCAGCCGAGATATCGAGGTGCTGGACTCGAACATCAGCAACTCGCTCCGCTACTTTATTTCATTCGTCATCGCTGGAATCATCTCCGTCGTGACGGTTGTGGTTGTCTTGCCTTCGTTCATCATCCCGACTGCGATCCTCGGTGCAGCCAACTACTACGTCGCGAGGGGCTACATTCGCGCTGCTCGTGATCTCCGTCGACTCGAGAGCGTTTCGCGCTCCCCAATTTTCAGCGCCTTTTCTGAGCTCTTGCAAGGCATCTCGACGGTGAGAGCCTTTGGCAGCGAGAAACGTATGCTGCGCGAGTGCACAGAGAGGATCGACTTGGCAAACTCGTTCTTCCTGTACTTCTGGATGACCAACCGCTGGTTGCTCTTCCGACTCGACCTCCTCGGAGCCCTCGCCGTCTTCCTTGCCACCTGTGCTGCGCTCCGAGGGTCCATCGCTGCTGGTATTGCTGGACTGGCTCTCACGCAGGCGCAAGGTGTCATCCAAGCCATGTACTGGCTCAGTCGCTTCTACACTAATCTAGAGCAGGATGCTAATTCGATCGAACGCATTCGAGAGGCGCTCGACGATGTACCACAAGAGCCGCCTGCGATCATCGAAGGCAACCGTCCACCTGCAGACTGGCCTAACAAGGGTCGTGTCGAAGTCAAGGATCTAGTTCTGCGCTACGCGCCCGATCTTCCTCCAGTCTTGCACGGCATCGACTTTACCATTCAGCCAGGGGAGAAGGTGGGCATCGTCGGCAGGACGGGAAGCGGTAAGTCCACCACCGCGCTTGCGTTCTTCCGCTTCGTCGACTTCGACAAGGGCTCGATTCACATTGATGGTGTGGACATTAGCTCCATTGGCTTGTACGATTTGCGATCGAAGATCACCATCATCCCGCAAAATTCCGTCTTGTTCAGTGGTACAATCAGGAACAACCTCGATCCTTTCGATGAGCATACCGATGAAGAGTGCGTCGCTGCGCTTGAAGCTGTTAATATTCGCACCACTCCTGTGCCTTCCGCCCAGCCAAGTCGGTCCGCCAGTCGAGCGACGTCCATCAAGGGCGGCGTCCAAGGTAGCAGCCGTAAGCTTCTACGCCCCTTTTCTGCCATCAATGCAGACGCTTCCGTCGAGAACAGCGACAATGACGAGGAGCAGGAGCGCCCATCAGCGCTCAACGAGAGCCAGACGTACGTCACCCTCGACACGCGCGTCTCGGAGCAAGGAGGCAACTTCTCCCAAGGGCAGCGACAGCTCCTGGCTATGGCTCGCGCACTGCTCCGTCGCTCCCAGGTGATTCTCATGGATGAAGCTTCTTCCGCGGTGGACTTTGCGACGGACAACCTCATCCAGTCGACCATCCGCAACGGGTTCGCATCGGCTACGGTTATTACCATTGCTCATCGGCTGCACACGGTGGCTTACGCGGACAAGGTGCTCGTGCTCTCTGATGGACGAGTGGAAGAGTTCGACAGCCCCAAGCGGCTGTTGGAGGACACCAAGGGCGCTTTCTACAGCATGTGTGAGAAGAGTGGAGATTTCGCTGGACTGAAAGCGGCAGTGGACGAGGCAGAGAGGGGCAGGGAGCAGAAGAAGTAGAAGGAAAGGCAGGGTAGATAGAGAATTGTTAGTGGCTTACAATGGACGGAAATGGCAGACAGTGCGCGGCAATGGGCTAGCTAGACACGATAGAATTCTAACGTTTAATGACATGATGTTTCAAGGCTTTCAATGTGCCCGTCGCCTCGTACTTTACACTAGGGCGGGATCGACACTGATTGCTCGTAAACGTCGGGCTTGTGTGTGAGCCTGAGTATCTCGATATGGCTGTCTTTGAGCGCGCAATTTGAGATCGGTAGACCGACGAGCAAGACTTGATGGCAGGGTCGCTCTTCGAATGCGCGCATCACGTTGTACAAAGTACTCTTCTTGCCACGTCTGCAAGCCGACATGTGACTTATCATCCGCTTGCGGACGCCATGGTCCGACTTGCCGATGTACCTTGCCCCTCGCGTGTCATCACAGTCGATCAGCAGCTCGTATACGCCTGCTGGCTTGTGTGACCACACACCCTCGACATGCGTAACTCCGACGAGGCCCTGCACGTACTCAATGGAAGCGTCTGACATGTACCTGACAGCGACAGTTGCCAGGTCCAAGGGTGTAGCTTCACCCCACAGCTCTTCCACGATTGGGCATTGTGCTACGTCATCAAGACCTCGGCAGAAGGCAATCGCTTCTGCCAGGTCCAGGGTCATTTGATCACGCTGGGCACTGTTGTCAGCCGCCTGCAGCTGAATGTACGCCCAGGCGTCTGACGACGATCACAGACGGTAGTGTTGTAGTCAGTAAAGCGATTGATGTTGTCAAACACAACCGTCCAGTATTTCGAGTACTCACCATCTGGAAGTTGGACTTGAAGTCGAGCAACCAGGTGTGCCAATTCTGGTTGTTCAGCTTGACTAAGCCTCGTAGGGGTTCGAAGATGTCTTCGCCGTGTTGTACGTTGTCGCGGAAGAAGTATTAGCTGGTATCGATGTGCTGTAGCCTCCAGTGTTGCGCAGGATCTTGGCCAACCGGCACGCAATCGAGGCTGTCCGTATGGAACTTGGGAGAAGGAGACAGGCAAAGGTTTGCCTGCTTCCTGTTGTCGTCTTGATGCGCATCAGATCAGTGTCAAGATAAGTCTTCCCTCGGACTTGAGAAGCAGTAGGTCTGATTCTCCTGCAAATGGCAGCACAGAAGAAGCAGGTCAGAGACGCAGTGCCGCGCCCACCCACTAAGGGCGGATTGCGCTGGCTTAGCCATTCACCAAGTCGATGAGATCCACAGAGGCTTGCGTCGAATGTGATTTATGGCCCTTTCGCTGTTGGAGGCGAGGGACACAGAAGTGTGGGGGATGACGATGTGTCAGAATGTTTGTTTAGCACGACACCTCCTCCTCCTCCTCGTATACGCACCTCCTTTGTGTGACTTTCGAAGCTTCTTGTCCATCGAGCCTTGAATCCCGTATCTATCGTGTGGCCAAAGCTTCACTCCTTCGACAGAGAGCCTGTAGAGAGAAGTATTAGGACCTTTGCTGCGAAGAGCAGCAGAGAGCGATGGAGGGAAGCATCGCTCCTGTTGGACCACCTCGATGGTGATGGTAAGAAGGAAAGAGCTACTCAGCGACTCAGCAGAAAAAGGGAGGGGCATATCAGGGCAGCGAGGGGCGTCGCGCGCTGGCGAGCCGAGGTGACCCGCTCCGGTGTGCTCCGATGTGATTGTGACCACTCAAGCGGCCAGGTACGGGAAGGCTCCGTTCCTGAGAGCGCGGAGTGATAGCAATCGAATCTGGTGAATGAGGCAGTACCCCTGTCAAGGGCAAGTGTGACAGCAGTAACCTCTACTCTGCAGAAGTCGCCAGAAGGAGCTCGCAGGGCACTCTCCAGACGCCTGCCCGAGCGATAAATTGCCCGGCGTGGTGTCAGTGGACTGCGGCAAGTTCGCTCACCTCAGGCGGTCCGATGATGAGGCCAAAGATGGGTAAGAGGGAAAGATGAGCATCGCAGACAGATGAGAACTTCTTTGCAGACAAAGCCAGCTGTGATCTCATTGCACTCTGAATGGCGCGAGAGCCTCTTCTTGAACTGATACACGCCTTTTAGAACTTCTCCTGTGCGGGCCGCAAATCGAGCTCGTGCGTCCAAAGTGTGCTCTCCTGCCTAGCCAACCAAAGGTACGTATCCGCAACAGCCTTTGCGCTCATCTTCCTTCCCTTTTCTGTAGCCTCTTTAGCACTCTCGTGCTCTTCGTTGTCCGTGTCGATGATGGACCCATTGGCGATAGCGTGAACGACGTGTACGCCGTACTGGGAGTGCTCCTTGGCGACTGCTTGTGCCAGTGAACGGGCAGCACTCCTCGTTCCGCCGTACGCCGAGTACATTGCACTCGTACGTAAGGCTCCGAGTGTCCCAGTGAAGATGATCGTGCCCAGTTTCTCACCCCCAGTCTCGTCCAGGGGCTTCATCCCGCCCGCCTCCTCGTACATCCTCTTGAGACTCTCCTGCGCAAAGACGAACGCGCCGGTGTTGTACTCGGAGAAAGCCGCATCGTACGACTCGGGTGTAGTTTCGAGGAATGGTTCTCTGCTTGAATGCTTAATGTGGAAGACGCCCAAACGCAATCTACATCCGTCAAAGTCCTTGTGCTTCTTGATCGCCTCGAACGCCTTCTTCAGATTCACCGGCGAGGTATCCGTCGGGAAGGCGCCCACGACCGCTCCCGGCACAGAAGCCTTCAAGTTCGATGCAAGAGTGGACAAACGCTCAGCATTACGAGCTAGGAGAGCGACGGCCATTCCTCCACCACCTTGAGAGACGGGTGTGGCGAGCTGACGGGCAATCCCTGCTCCCGAGGTGGGACCGGCGCCGATGAGGAGGGCGAGCGAGGTGGGACGCGGGTGGGCCATTGTGTACGTGTGTGACGTTCAAGATTGTCAAGTCAGCTCTTGATAGAGAATCAATGTTGGAACTGTTACTACAACTCGTCAAGAAGAAGAAGAAGAAGAAGAAGGTACTCCAGACCCTCTCTGTACAGGTATCACCCTCCCGCACCTCCGCCTCCGCCTCCACCTCACCAGCCCACCGGCCCCGGCATCGGATCGGCATTTGCATTCTCCCCGCCCGACCCGATCGGCTCACACGCAGTGCATGCACAAATGCCTTGCATCTGGTGTGGAGACCCATTTCTCCTCAGCCAACAGCCACGAGCCACGAGCCCACGAGCCCACGAGCCCACAATCGCCGCCAATTGATTGAAGAAAATTCGCCGAAAGTCAGTAGCGAGGTCCACCCACTCCTTAGCGAGGGTCGAGGTCAAGGTCGAGGTCGAGGTCGATTTCGAGGCCAGGCCAGGACCGTACCGTAGAGTACCGTATCGAAGCGAGAGGGCTTTCACCTAATCAACCCACCGACGGAGACGAAACTGGAAGTGGAAAGAAGAAGGAAACTCTATGATTGGTGCTTGGTCTATAAACGCATGTTCCAACTCTGGGACGTAGGGCTTGGGGCTTGGGGCTGAGGCTGGTGGGTACATGAAGACAAGCGAGCGAGCGAGCGGGAAGCTAACCAAAAGGAAAATGAGAGGGGGGAGGGAGATGAGGAACCAAAAAAAAAGGGGTGGGATGGGATGGGGGAGATTTTGCATACATTACAAAGGAGGGGGAACTCAAAGGGAAGAGAGACCGAGACTCGGAGAGAGCCCTGCCTCTGTCTAGTGTCCGCATCTACTACTACCTTCGAAGAGAAAAAAAAGTGGTCCAACGATCCTGCCTTTGCCATCCGCTGCGTGGCCAGTTACATCTCCACATCCTCTCCCTGTCGAGCGCTTCCGCCTCCATTGAGGCTAGAGATGGGCGGGAGCGTCATCCCGCTCGTTGCGTGAGCGAGGGCAGGGGATGCCGCAGGGGTCATCTTTGCCTCTGAGTGGGCCGGGTGTGAAGGGGAGTGGGGCGCTGAGGCGTGAATGGGCGTGAGGGCAAAGAGGCTCTTCTTGCTGCCGCTGCTGCCAGATTGCGCACCGCTACCGCTGCTGGCTCCTCCTGCTCCGGCACCACTGCCACCGTTTCCACTATTGGCGCTTCCGCTGTAACCTCCGCCACTGGAGTGAACTCTGCTGCCTGCCATCGATGGCAGATTGATACTGCCTACGCTTCCTCGTCCACCACTGCCCTGTCCGGAAGCACTGGTCGCGGGAGACGACTGCCTAGACTGGGGATGCATCATCATCATCGACGAAGGACCACCAGTGAAGGAGCTCGAGGGGCTAGAGTGCTGCGAGGTGCGACGTCCATTGAGCAGACCTTGACCTAGAGAAGGGTAGCCAGAGCTGTGCTGAGGACTAGAGCCTGCGGAAGGCGCCTGATCGCGAGGTGAAGCAGCCAGCTGACCGCCTTGACCGTGGGAGCTCTGCCTGGTGTGGCTCACAGGGACAGGGTGTGCTGCGCTGAATGCCATCGACGGCGAGGTATGAGGGCTGGTGGCTCGGCTGGCAGGTGCACTTCGCGACTTTGACCTCTTGGAGCTGTTGCCCGCTCCGTGACTGTTATGTCCATAAGGATGGAAGCTGTGGGAGTGCAGAGGCTGGTGGTGGCCGTTGGCTACCGAGTGCAGATGAGGTTGCGCGTGGTGGCTGCTGCCGCCACTTGGCCTTCCACTGTCGGGAAAGAGCGAAGGCAGAGTCCTGGACGATCCATCGGCAGCCAAGGAAGGCAAGTGCGTCCTCGAGGCATTGGCAGATCGCGTGCCTGCGAAAGAGTCAGACGCGGTCCTGCTGCCGCTCGACGGGCCATGCTCCTTGACAAGTCGCCTTGCCTGGTCCGAAGTGGGGCCTGTGAGGTGATAGGCACTGAGACTGAGGCTGCTCGTGGACTTTGTTCCTCCGCCGAATGAATTCGAGTTGCTCCTCGACAACGGCGGTCGACCATTGGACAGCATGGGAGAGGTGGCAGAGCTGACAGCAGGAGTCGACTCGTTGCTGTCGGGGTCGCCATTGCTGCGCTCGCCACCAGAGGACGAAGGACCACGTCTAATCGTTGCCCTTGCAGCACTCGTAGTCGGCGCACCCAAAGAGCTCAAGTGGTGATGCGATCGTGACTCGCCAAGCCCAGTTCCGACGGGAGCACCGTAAGGATGGCTTCGATGGCGGTGTGGAGCATGGTGGCCTTGACCAGCGACGTGCAGAGCGGCGTGAGGTGGCGAACCAACAGTGAAGCCACTTCGTGCATCGGGCGGCGAAAGACGATGACCCCTGACAGGCGATCCCGGCCTCGATCCATACGGAGTGTTGGGCACAGTGTGCGAGAACAGGCTCATGCTCTTCAGCGGTCCCAGCACAGGCGAGCTCGATGGGGTCCATTCGGGCACAGGTGCAGAAGGGTAGCCTACAGGTCCTGCAAGAGGAGGTCCAGGAGCAGCGAGCCGGGGCTGTGGAAGCATGAGAGGCGCGGGGTGGCCGGTCTTGTATCCAGAGCGATGCCTGCCGTGCTCATCCACGTGCTCTCCCTCTGACCCGTACTCTTCGCTCATGTTGGAGTCATGGGGCGAGTATCGGGGAGAATGCTCTCGACTGCTCGGCATGCTAGAAGGATTCGAAGCAAGGTGACGGCTGAAGTGAGGACCACCGTAAGGCTGTGCAGGGTACCGCGAAGCATGATCATACGCTCCATACGACGAAGAGGGTGCGTAAGAGTGAGGAGCAGACGCTGTGTGCGATGCAGAAGGAGGTGGGGGCATGCGGCCTTCAGCGTGGTGGTGCAAAGGCTCAAGAGCTGCAGCAACCTTTTGGTTGTAGTCGCGATGGCAGTCGTCGTGCGTGCATCCAGGCGGGCGTTCCGGAGTGGAAACACCACTGGCGGAAGGCTTGACGCTGCGAGGAGCAGAACCATAGTAGGATGCCGGAGGAGCGCCGCCGTGTGCGGCCGAGGGAGCAGCAGCATAAGGGTGAGCTCCTGGCGCCTCTGGATAGTGCTGGTAGGCGTGAGGTGGTGCGTATGCATGGCCAGGGGGAGGCGGCGGCGGTGCATGAGCGTAGGAGTGCTGATGCGAGTGATAGCCAGAGTGATGGTGTGGAGCGCCATCCCTCTCTCGCTCCACTCGCTCAATCTCGTGAAGCTCGTCTGAAGCTAGTGTAGCCAGGGCTGACATCTCTCCAGATCGCTCAGGGTGATGGTGAGGGAGGTGAGAAGGATGAGAGCGATGACTTGCGTAGTGGTGAGGAGGAGGAGCGTGGGCTGACGGATGCTGTCCATATTGATGTTGTTGATGAGCCAGATGGCTGTCGTGCCAGTCTCCTTCATCGTCACTGCCATCTTCCTCAGCCATGTGCCAATCCACCTTTCTGGCTCCTTGCCGCGAGTCGCCGTATTGATGTTGCTGGCCATGCTGATGCGATCTGCCACCTTTGCCTGAACCACTTCCGTCCTCTCTCTTCATTCCACCGCCGCTCGATGAAGTGGATGCGCCAGGTGTGGGTCCGGCATTCTGGTGTATCCTGAGATGCCTAGTCAGCTCATCTGACCTGGAGAAGCGCTTCTCGCAGCCTGGAAACGTGCAGGCATGCGGCTTTTCTCCCGTATGTGTGCGGATGTGGCGAGTTTGATGTTCGACTGGAGAGGTGAGAGATGAGAGATGAGGCAGAGCAGTGAGTGTCAGCTTTCTGTGCCACCTTTGCGTATATGCATCTATGCTAAACCAATCGTGGCTACTCACGTCGGTAGAATGCCCTGGGACACAGGGGACACTTGTACGGCCGAGGGATTTGGGACTTGTCCACGATGTAAGAAGCTGCCTGGGGTGCATCGGATGCACTGCCAGAGGCTGCTCCGTGGGCACCCTCGTGTATCCCGCTAGCGATGTGTGCAGCCATTGTGAGGCTCAAGGCGAGTCACTTGTATGATGAGGACTACCTCGGATCGCTGCTGTAGATGCAAGTGGTGAACTCGATGTGTAGCCAACCCCTGAGCGGATGCGAGGGGAGATAGTGACTAGGCACGAGTGGGGTTGCCTGTGCACTTTGTTTGAATTGCGTGCGAAGTCGCCTTGAAGATAAAGACGATGGCAACGCGTGTGTGTGTGTGTGATATCAGGGGCAAGGATGAGCGTTGCTGTGCTTTGTGCTTTGTGCTTTGCTAGCAAAGGTAAGAGAGGTGGGAGGGAGGGAGAAAGGGCAAAGAGGATGCGGTGAAATTCCGTCTTTGGATCTTTGGCGGCGATAAAAGAAGTGCCGAGTGAGAGTGTATGCGAGGGTGATTACGTGTTGCGGGGACTGGTAGACGCCGTGGGAAGAGCAGCGTGCTGAGCTGGAGGGAGGGTGACGGGTGGTGAGGTGTAGAGATAGGGGTTTTGGGTGTGAGTACGAGTATGAGGGGTGTACCACGATGGGTGGGATTGCCCTGGATGAATGGTGAAAGAGGGAAGCGAGGTGCGGCCAAGTGTGAGATGGTCGACGGATGGGAATGTGAAAACTGGAGAAGGCGAGGGGGGGGGGGGAGCGAGGGGGGAGGCAGTGGCAGTGGCAGGCGCAAGCGGGCCGGCGGGGGGTGGTGAGCCTGTGTGCGTGTGCGTGCGCCTGTGCTGCCTCTGCTCCTCCTCCTCCTCCTCCTCTTCCCCCTTTCCCCCCGTTTTTTCCCCCGGCGACCTGCGTGCGCTTAGCCGCTCTGCGTTCCTGGCAGCCCCGCCGCCCCGCCTTGTGTGGCCCCGGGTGGCGCATGGAGGCGAGGCGCGCAGGAGCCGGATCCCCCCACCAAGTGTACCACGCGGGGCCGCACTGGGACAAGGCCAGGCCAAGAACAACGACGAGAAGAAGAAAAAATCACCCGCGACATCTCGCCTCTGGGCGTCGGCCCCCCGCCGGAGCTAGCTACCTAAGCCCAAGAGGCCCAGCCAGCCAGCCAGCCAGCCCGCGGCCGAATCTCGCTTCGGAAGCTCCATTGAGCGAGGCAGAAATCTAAATCCCCCCCCCACCCATATGACGCAGCGCCAGTAGTGAAATAATCCCGCTACGGGTACACACTCTCCGCATACCCGCAGCGAGGTAGATCTGCCGAAATCTCTTGGAATGCAAGAATGTCGAGGGCTAGACCGATCACTTGCCTCGGCAAGTCCCACCCCCGCGCTTCTCGAGCCCTGTTTGGGGTTTCGTTGAGTCGTAGCCCCGCAACTAGTCGAGGCCAGTTGGGTGCTTACGCCCTTTAGTCCTCTTGCCAAGGCCCGTGTAGGAACGGAAGATGGACGCAAGAAAGACCAAACATCCGCGATAGAAGCCGTGCCATGGTCCGTCTCCCTCATGCATACCCCACGATGGAGCTGAAGCTTCCCTCGGCATCCTAGAACGCCGCCCACCCCATCCGCGGATCGGATGACCATCTCACGGATGGTCAACCCGAAAAGAAGAAGTAGGTGGAAAGAAGTTTTTCCTTCCTTGTGCTGCACTGAACTGCGTACCAAGGTCTCGCATTGCTCAGTCTGTGTGCAGACAGAACAATCACGGGGCAAAGGTATGCTGTGCCGCGCTGCGCCTGGCTCGCGCCATTACCGGAAGGTGCCCCACACCCGCTTAGCTCACTCTCGCTGGCTGGCTAACCCTGCTGCATGCTTTGTTCCATCACATCTCCCCCTTCATTGCCCATCGCCCTTTCCGGTGCACGTCGTTCCACCCCTAGGCCGATAAGTAGCGCCATGACCTCCTCCGCTCCGACGGCCCCTGTGGAGCCTGTACGACGGGTAGCCTCCCACGTAGCAGCGCTAAGGCTCGTCGTGTGACATCTATCCGCACTGGCATCGCCTTCCGGGCCTCAGCTCATCCCGTGTGAAAGACAAGGACAAGGACCAGGCGGGCGGAGCAGAGCAGAGCAAAGCTCAGGGTAGGAACGACGACAGCGTTCTCACCCTTGTCTGACTTTACCTATCCCCGCTCAGCTCCCCTCATCCTTGTTCCCTTTCTCCTGTCTCTACCTCCCGAGGAACGTGCTGTCATTCTCGCACGCACCTCATCGCATCGCATCGTCTTCAAATCGAAACTTGGCGGATCGCGGATCGCGGAAACGAGAAGAGGCGAGCCTAGTTGACTGCTGATTGCTGACTCACCTTGATGAGCCTTGATTAGCTGGCTGGCTGGCTAATTGACGTGAGCTACGAGGCTTCCTGAGATAAGAAAGATTGCGGGGCTGATCGAGCAAGATTGACAAATGGGACGCTGTAGATGATGAGTTGTGCGGAAGGGGGGGCTAAGAGATCCGAAGATCTAGTGTGGTGTGGAGTAGAGTGTGGGGAAAAGGCAACGGGAGTGATTGGCCAAGGGGGTGTGCAGCGTTTGACACGGGATGAATGTGTGGGGGAAGGGCGGGGAAACGGTGAGATGTAGAAGGATGAATGGATAGGTTTCACTTTCTTGGTATCGATGTTTAGTCGTAGCAAATGCAGCGGGCAAGCAGAGACAAGTTGGACACTCGCTGCATTCCCTCTCCCTCCCATCCTCCCTCCCTCGTCCCGTCCCTTGGCCGTCGCTCGCCTGCGCCTTTGCCCTCTACCTCGCTTCTCTGTCCCCTCATCTCTCATCTCTCATCGGCAGAGAGAGAGAGCAGGGAGAGAGAGCAGAGAGCAACTTCCTACCCCAAGCCATTCCCCACCGCTTCGCTTTCCCCCCTCCCCCCCGCCCCCTTTACTCCGCCTCTTCTCCTTTCCCCCGCCCCGAATCCGGCCTCTGGTCCCGGCCCGAAATATAAAGGGAAGGCCCAAGCGAGAAAGTCTAACCTTGCCTTGCCTTGGCGTTTTTCCCCCCCTCCTCTGTGTTCTCAAGGCCCAAAACCCCCACACTTCTGGTGCGCCTCGTCGTTTGATCCTTGTGTGCCCTTTCGTGCAGTTACAGAGGCAGCTACAGCTACAGCTACAGGAGGAGGTACATCAGCTTCTGCTCTGAGTCTGCATCTTTGGCTAGAACTACGTGTGTGAGGGCGGAGGGACCAACGGCGGGGCACGCACACGGGAACAGGACAGGGCTGGGGCGAGTGCGAGTGCGAGTGCAGAACCGGTGACCGGTCAGGTCAACTGACCAGCCGATCGATGGACCATTCGACCGACCGATCGGGGTGGGGTGGGTGGGGGGAGGGGACTAGCTTCGGTATTCTCCTTCTCGGGCAAAGTGCAGTGTAAAGAGCGCCTTGGCTTCAAGAGGCTGTCTAGTCTAGCTAGAGGCCGCCGATGGAGAACCGCAAAGGTCACGCACGCACGCTACGAGGGAGGAGAACCAAGGCTGGGCCAGGCGAGGCGAGGCAAAGGCGGGGCACCACACACACCCACCCACACGCGGACACCGCCTTGAAGCTGCAGGCTGCAAGCTGCAAGCGGGGAAAAACGCAAAAGGAAGAAGAGCCGGGCGGGGACGGGATCTGATCTGATCTGATCTCATGGGGCGGAGGGCAGTGTGGCGCAGAGGAGCTGCGTGTGCGGGGCGGGGCAGGGGGCGGCTGGCCGGCGGGCGTGTGGGGCTGAATGGTACGCACCTACGCCCTACGCTCATCTCACCGCATAGATGAGGCCAATGGGCAAGGAAGACCACGGCACGGTGAATGCTCCTTCTGCCTTGCAGAGGTCCATCGGCATAACGCATGTTGGGAGTGATGAGTGCCTCACCGGCCCAGCCATTCAAGTCCACGTACACGTCCACGTTCACCACGGCCTTTGCGCCTGCGTCTGCGTCTGCGTCTGCATCTATTTTCGGAAAAGAATTGCTCCTGGCCGGGGGGAAACAGTCTCCCCCTCTCGCTGAAGTCGAGTTGAACGAACTGAGGTAAAGGCAGCGTAAAGGTTGGAATCGTTCATTTGCCGGTGGTATGTGTTCTCCGAGGTAATGGCGTAATAGACGAGGGCAGCTACAGAAATCTCCGAGGTGCGTTGAGATTGCCGATTCAAGCAGAGGGGAGAGATTCCCGGCACCATAGACGCAGGCGAGAAGAGACGAGACGAGCAGAACAGAGCACAGAGAGAGAAAGACGCAAGGAAAGCAGCATTGCGCTGCGCTGCGATTGATGATGGTTATGGTAGTCGTGATGGTGGTGATGAAGATGATCATGATCTATTGTAGAGATGCCATAGTACCTAATCTCACGTAGCGTCTACGCCAGCTTGGTCCGCTCACTTCTTCTCATCTACAGCTCCCGATCCGGTACTGCTCTCATCACCACTGCTTGTCCCCTCTTCACTTTCCGACCCCCCGCTCTCACTTCCACTCTCACTGCCCATCTCCTCATCATCCCCTTCATCCTTGCCCAAATCAATCTCTCTCCTCTCCATCTCGTACCCAATCTCCTTGAGTGCCTTTTCAATCTCCCCTACCCTTCCCGGCGAGCTAGCAATAGCACAAATGCTCGTCTGAGGATCAAAGAGGGGGAGGACGTACTCTACTAGCACACGTCGCACATCGGCTAGACCCACAGAGGCAATGTCGTCGAGAGCCCTGCGCGCGTTGCCCCGCCCCACGCCCTTGATCACCTCATCGACAAAGACGCCGCCGGCTGCTTGCGAAGGATTCGACTCGGACTCTGCGGCAGAGTAGTGCAAGAGGGACTTGGCTGCGTCCAAAGATGGCTGGTCGAGGGTGAGACCGGGCTCAGAAGAGGCAGCAGAGGAAGACGAGTCGGCCAGAAGGGTCTGGACGACTTTGCGCGCTTCGATGAAGGCCTTGCCCGAGTCGGGCGAGCGATACAGTGTGAATTGGAGTAGACCTGCCTCGGGTGAAGCGCGGATGCCGGCACCGTAGGCAAGACCTGCACCTCGAATGCACCTCCAGAAGGGTCCTTCGGTGGCGTTCATAATGGCCAGGGCGACAGTCAGCGCAGCGCTATCAGGCTGATTGTACCCGAGGATGCCCCGTCCGGTAAAGACGCTGTAGGAAGACTCGATGGTGGGCAGAGGGCAGATGAGACCCTTCTTGGACGGTGTCAGAGCCAGAGGAGTGAGCACCTCGCGCGTCCAAGGGACACGTAGAGCACCACTTGCTCCTGTGGAGCCGTTGCCCGAGGCAGTGAATTTCGACCAGGTGGTCAGGGGCTGCTCAACACCGCAGACATTGCCTGTCACGCCTACGACGAGATTGTCTGGCCTAAAGACCGTCTTTCGAATCTCCTCGAGCTGACCGACGACCTTGTCAGGAGTCTCTGCCAGAGCCTTGTTCAGCAGAGGCATATGAGTCAAAATCGACAGGATTGAAGTAGCGACATTGGTCGACTTGTCCAGATCGTGCGTCTGCAGGCGCGAAAGTGCCCAGGAGAGGGAGCTTCCATCCCGCTTGAGCTCCGGCAGCGTCTGCGTCGTCTTGGCAGCGGAGATCTTCAATCGCTCGACTGCAAAGACAGAGTTCCACACTAGATCTCGCAGCCATTCTACAGCCTGGGCGTACTTCTCCTTTTCCACCTTGATGGTAATCGAAACGTTTTCAGCAAAGCCAGTGCCGACGCCAAGACGAGTGTCATAGTCCACAGTATCGTTGTCGAGACCCTTGATCACATCCTCGTAGGATACGAGCTCGGTCCCGTTGCGCTTGATGGGAAGGGAGAAGAAGGTCTCCAGGTATAGCTCCATCAGCGGGCGAAGGTGTGAAGGCAGATCGGTCGTGGGAAAGACAAGCGTAATTCGTACAAAGGCAGATGAGACTTGGGCGAATTGCACCGGGAAGGGCAACGGGCTGCTATCGCTGGATCCTCGATCTTGATTGAGATGCTTCTCGAGCTGCTCGTCGAACGATGTGCGAGGAGAGGCCACATGCTGACCTGACGTCTTGGGTCTCGTACCCACCAATGCTTGACCGCTCTCGATCCAGAGGATGCTGTCCTTGCTGGGAATCTTAAAGCCATTCAGTAGCTCATCGGGGATGGGCCGGTCGTTGATTTTGCGGGCCTCTTCCACCTTGCTCGCACGCTCCTTCAGACCATCTTCGCCCAACTCGCTCCTCCGGCTGGCTTCGAGGGCCTTCGTCTCCTTCTTCAGCTTCTTGGCTAGAGCTTTGGAGGGTCTTCCCACTACAACCAGTCTCGGGTTGTCGATGTAGTACTTGGAGAGCAAGGCCGTCCACTGCTCTGACGTCCAATGGCCAAGCTGATCATAGCGGGCCATCGAATCCATACCGGCAGGCAGATCCGCACCATCCTCCTTGCCGTAGAGGTGATCAATGATCAAAGAGTCTGCAAAGCACTCGGCGGTCCTGACCTCCAGCTGATTCAGCTCCTTAATCCTATCGCGCTTGATGCACATCTTCATCCTCTCCATGTCGACTCCCTCTTGTACAATCTTCTTCAGTAGTCTGATCAGCTCCAGGTCGAGATCGGCGAGCTTCTCGGTGGGGACAGAGCTGAAGTAGGCAGAAAGAGTGCCCCTGCCAGCCTGTGTCTCGGACGAGAAGCTAATGTCGGTACACAGCGGGTCGTCACGCTCGACGAGAGCCCGCTGTAGCGGAGAGACGGCACTGTCTGTGAGGTAGGTCTCCAAGACGCTGATAGCTTCCTCTTCGAGCCACTGTCCCCACGTCGTCCCCATCCAGGTGAGATAGACCTCTCCAGTGGACTCGTCTTCCTCGGGGAACTCGATTGTGTTCTTTCTCCGAAGCTTGTCCCGAGAAGAGTCGTCATCAACTGGGTAGAGCGAAGGGTCATCGCCCGCTTCTGTTCCATCGATGATTGGAGCACTGGCTGAAGGCGTGGTCAGGAAAGGCCTGGTCCAGCCACTGGGTCCTGATGGTCCTGGCGCTTTGCCAGACTTGATCAGATCGTCATCGATGGCATTGGCCGTCTTCAAGAGCTCTTCCGCTGGCAGTGGGCCCGCCACGACCAAGGCTACATTGTGTGGAGCGTAATATTTGGCGTGGTACTCTCGAATCTCTTCTACCGTCAGTACCCTCAGCTTGCCCATTAGACCACCTGTATCGCTACGATATGCGCTTCCATCGCGGTACAGAGACTTCTGTATCCGTCCAGCGAGCAGGTCCCCAGAGGTGTTCTCCCTTCCTTGCATCTCGCTGAAAACGACTCCGGCGTCCTGTCCCTTGCCATTGATGTGGTACACCTCGGTTACGAAGCCGGCATCGGTCATTGTGGCGCTGAAGAGGTGATCGGTGTAGATGGGCAGCATGCGTAGGAAGCCATCAGAGGAAGCCGTGGTCAGCTCGTATGCAGTGTGATCGGTAGCAGTCCAGGCATTGGTACCATTGGCAAAGGCCCGGTTGGCGAGGGAGTCAAGAAGACCTTTGTAGGGGTACTTGTGCGATCCGAGGAAGATGAGATGCTCAAGGGTATGAGGTACACCAGAATCATTGAAGATCTCCGTGGGAACAGTGAGGTAAGCGTTCAACAGAGGGCTCTGGAAGTTGGCCCATACTAGCGTGAGACCAGACTTGACACTCTTCCACTTCTGCACCTTCATCTCTGGCGCATAAGGCAGGGCAAAGTCCTGGAGCAGCTTGAAGTTGCCCTTGACATCTCCGATGCTGTTGCTCTGGGATGAAGGAGTAGTGGCCTGGGCTGCCATTGTCGAAGCGGGTCGAATGCGAAGTGTCCAGGACAGTGGCGAGGTGAGAGAAGGAGGAGCGGTGGTAGTTGGATAGGAGATGCGCTGCGTTGGTCGTAGTAAAGTCGAGAGCGAAGTTGTCAGACGACCAAGGGGCATCGAAGGGGGGAGGAAAGGGGGCGAGGAGGAGGGCGGTGCTACGACTGAGCCTTATCTCGACGCCGGGTATCCTTGGTGAGGCTGTACAGCGGCTGTAGATGAATATGACTCAGGCACTGCGGGTGCGGCAGTGGTGGAAGTAGAGTCGACCACCATTGCCACGCTCCTCTCACCTGAGCTTGGGCCAGAGCACTTTTTCCGCGCCCCTCACTTCTTCCTCGACGCGCGTCAGCCAAAGGGCACCAGGCTCAATGAGGGGGGGAGTGTCGGCGACCGTTGCAATACTTCTCACGACCCTCAACCAGGACGGCCTTGGTTGGGTACGGACCAGGGAAAGATATAAAACAAGCGTTGCCATAAACAAATTGTCCATGAAAGGGGGAATGCGACGAAGAACATCTACAACAACAAGGTCGAAATCGAAAAGCAATTGCAATACCGAGCAACGTGATGTCCTCTGCTACCTTGCACTCCAAGACCTGTCCTACGATTCCAATCCCCCCTCCTCTTCTTCCTTTCTCCTCGCTCAGCTACATCCAAAGATGTCAACGAGCTTCTGGAAGTAAGGTGTTCCCAGACCAGTTGCAGGGTCCCATCCCGCCTCGCACGAGAAGCCCGGTGCGCGCTCATAGTCTCCACACCAGTAGCTACCGCCCTTGGTAATGTCGTTGAGAGCCGTGTTACCCGCATCTGCAGCAGCATACATTGTAGGCTGCATCCATCCCACACGACCTTTACCGGCCTCTGCGCACTTGGCATTGACCAGGGCTAGCACCGAGGCGAAAATGGGTGATGAGGCAGAGGTGCCTCCCGCGAGGTACATGTACACTCCATTCACCGTCTTCTGGACTGTATTGATGGACTGTCCGTACGCAGCAACGTCTGGGAATCCTCTGCCCTTGCCATTGTAGTACTCAGACCAGCTGTTGTTGGTAACAGCCAGGTAGTTGGTGACGGAGGCGTTCTGATACGAGGGGGTGTCAAAGTAACGCGAGAAGCCACCGGAGGACCAACCATTGTACAGTTCGGGCAGGGATGGCTCGTAACCCGCACGCTCGGGGTTGAAGTTGGCAGTACCTCCAACACCAACGACGTAGGGGCAAGAAGACATCATGTCCGACGCAAAGGGAGGGCAGGTCGTAGAGTTGTTGATGGAAACTCCATTGTCTCCAGTGGCAACGACAAAGGTCGTACCGAGGGCGGTGAGGATCTGAGCTTGCTGGCAGAAGTCTACGGCGTAGCTCTTGTCGACGTCGTTCTCTTGAAGACCATACGACATCGAGACGACACCTGGGCGATCAGCATCGGGGAGGTTGATCAGAGCCTCGACGGTGCCGGTGTAGTCCACGCTAGACTGGTAAGCGGTGATGTTGAGCCCATAAGCGACACCAATGGCGCACTCGATGTCGAGAATTGCCTCGCCATCATCAACAGTGATGTTGGCATCCCAAAGACCATCAGGGTCACCCAGGTAGGCCTGGTTGGGGATATAACCCGCCGGAGCCTTGGGCTGGTGAAGAGAGTTGAAGGACAGCACAGACTCGTTCTGCCAAGCTCCGTAGTTGACAACAGCTAGCGACTCAATGTCCTTTGTGGGTGTGTAGACGTCGGTACCGTACATGCGAGTAATGCAGGCGAAGCTGGCATTGGTGTCGATACAGCCGGCAGGGTACTCGTGTGGGCTCGAGAGACCAGTAGGGTAGGACAGATCAGAAGCGTAGTACGTCTTGAGTGTCGACGTCGTCTTGCTCGTCGTGGAAGCCTTCTTGGTCGAGGTCGAAGTCGCCTTCTTTGTCGTCGTCGAAGTCGTCTTGGCAGAAGAGGTGCACACTGCAGCCTTGTTGGTGCACACTGAGGTCTTCTTGGTGCTCGAAGAAGTCGTCTTCTTGGTACTCGATGTAGCCGGCTTGGTAGTAGAAGTAGCCTTCTTCGTCGACGACGTAGTCTTCACGCTCGAAGTGGCCTGCTTGATCGGTGTGGACTTCTTGGAGGAAGTGCTTGTGGACTTCTTGGAGGAGGTACTCGTGGCCTTCTTCGTAGAGGTACTCGTGGCCTTCTTCGTAGAGGTAGTCTTGTGGGTAGAAGAGCTGACGACCTTCTTCATCTGAGGCAGCTTGTTGCCGCCCTCAAAGGCACCAGCACCTCGCCTAGGCTCTGCCTTGACAAAGTCAGATACACCACGGACGTGGAGGACGTGCTCGTCTAGGTGGTCTGGCAGCTCATAGTGGAGCGCTCGGGTGAAGATTTCTCCAGAAGGCGCGTGCTCGTAGTCGTGCATACGGGTGTTGAAGAGCTATGTAGAGGGAAGAGCACACAAAGGTAAGCCACAGCTATCGCCAGGATGGATCAGTCACGTCTATAGCGACACTCACTCGAGCTACCGTGCCGACATTGGATCGCACGGTCACGACATCTTCGTGGGCGCTGTACGCAATCTCGTCCCTGGCAACGCCTCCGCTTGCGAGGAACTCCTCAACGTGTCGCTTTGCCAGCTCCGAAGGGCGTGTATAATATGCCAGTTCATCTCTTTTGAGCCAGTTGCCCCTTTCCTTGCTGATGGACATCATCCTTGCCTCGAGCTCATGGAAGTTCTCACCGGTCAGAGCAAGGGAGAAGGTCACGGGCGCCTCGGCAGCTGCGACGTCGCGCTTGACCCAGGTCTCCGTTGCGAGAGGGACATTGCGCTTGTGCAGCTTGGCATCGACATCAGGTGATGTGAAGAAGAGAAGAGCAGAGAGGAGGAGGGAGGAGGGGAGTAGCATCGTTGCCGGACGCCGGGGACGGAGGAGGAGATGGAGGAGGAGACTCGAGGATAGTGATCGACCGAGGAGGTATGAAGGATGATGGAGGAGTCGGAGAAAGCTGTCGGGGTGTCTGCTACATATAGCTTTTCAGATCTTATGGCCCATTATCGCTAGGCTACTCGAGGTATTTCTTTGCTCCCTGCGATGGAAGCGGCTGTCAGCACCGGGCAGATAAGAGGTAGAGGAACATAGAGACCTGACCCGTTGGTCATCATTGCAGACGCCTCCCGTCTGTAGATCCGGCGCCCATGCCATGGCGTCTCCGGTCTTTGGCTGTCAAGGCTGCTGACACTCCCAAGGCTGGAGGACGTTAGGTGCGGAAGGGCCCTTGGCTACGAGCCTACGGCAAGTTGCGGTGACTTTCTACCATTCCTCGTCGCTTTATTCGACTCCGCCTCGACGCCTTTTCCGAATCGGCCCCTGCGTCTTGTGCCTGCGTGTGCGGTGCCTGCGCGTCTGGTGCCTGCTTCTCCCTGCATGCGGTCCGCCGAACGTGGCAACGTCGGCATCGTCTAGACGTTCATCCAGCAGAAATTACCCGCGCTGCGATCGTGGCTCGTGGTACGGCCGACAATGCGGGAAAAGTGAGGCAAAGGCAAGTCTTCTTCCTTCGGAGCTAGCAGCTCACGAAAAGTAGAACAAAGCAAGATTCCCGAATGCCGAGGTTACGTCGGCTTCTTTCCGGGTATAATGAGCCGTGCCCCAGATCTCACGATAGGTGAGCAGCACTAGACGCTGGAGCGTCCGCATTGCGACTACTGGTACCTTCAAAGATAAGACTCAGCTCTTGGTGACCTCGCTCATAGCACAGCGAGAGAGGTGCAAATGGCCCACAAGTCATGCACCGGTCGAGCGTCTTCCGCGCCGTCTTCCCGAAGATCCTTTGTGTTGTGAAGCAGCGCATGGCTTATAACGCTGAGGCATCAGGCGTGGGAATTCAGGTAGACTCGGATGAAAATGCGGACATGCGCGTGCACACGATTACAACGACCAGCGTTAAGTGCAATTCGGAAACAGCCGAGCAGTCATGCAGTCATACGGCCTGGATACGCCTGGTCTGTGTCATGAGTCTCTGTTGGTGTTTCTCACCACTATGCTTGGGACGTTCTCACAATTCACGTTTGCCGAGGCAACTGCTCATTCACCCCATGGACGCCATGCTCCACTCGAGCCGGCGTGGTAGTACTGTGACTCAGGCGAAGCAGCAACGGAAACATGGCCCGGGCTACCGCCACCACTTGGGCGCCTGCTTCCATGCCGCGAAGGACTGCTCCGAGGGCTCGCACCAGGCGAAGCGTAACGACGACGACCACTGTTTCCAGGTGATCCAGATGTACCAGGCTTTCCACAGGTCAGACAACCAAGCAGCTTGCCCAGACCAAAGCCCTTTTTGCGCCGCTGTTCAGAGCGTGGCGGGCTCGGGGTGGGCAGTGGTGTGGCGAAGTTGCGAGGAGTAGATCCGCCGTCGGGAGAGGGGCTACGTGGTCGGGCAGTTCGAGCAGTGGGAGCAGTACGCTGTGCCTGCCTGATCTGCCAAGCGGTTATTCCAATGGCGTCAGTGTTCGGCGACGAAGGTCGTGATGGGGAGGACTCTTGCACGTCCCAGACAGGTTCGTCGTGTCGATTGTAACGCTGACCATAGATGCGCTCGTGCCCAGGAGGAAGAGCCCCAGGCCCACTACGCATACCAGCAACATTGGCAACGAGGGCGGAAAGGATCAACAAGAGCGCAAGGAAGTGCATGTCGAGGGAGTGTATGCTTGTGATGGTTGAAGAGATGAGAGGACAAGACTGTTACGAAGCTGCTGAAAGACTTCGAGTTATACCTCATGCTTCTGCCCTCGCTTGCATTCCTTCACAGCAAAGACTTCCACGTCCCGGAAAGCAAACAACTCATATGCACCTCTCATAGCAACCACGGTCGGCAAACCCAGCTGACGCCTTTGCCTTTGCTGCAGCTCTTCAAACCGACGCCATATGTCCGACCTCCGAGCTACCCTCATGCACTTGCATTCTCAAATTCACAAGCGACCGGGAGAGTACATGTTGATGCCACTTCGAGGTTTTGGCCGGGGCGGCCTTGGAGGAGAGGGGCTTGCAGTGGTGCTGGAGGAAGCGGACAAAGTCCGCGCGCTCGAACAGCTGGCTAAGCTCGAGCTTAAGCCCGAGGAACGCTTTCCCTTTGCCTTCTTGAAGCCTACGTAGCCTTTGAGTATGTTGACGAACTTTTTGAGCCCCTTTCTGGGCGGGCCGATGGGGATGGGATGGGTGGAGCTCGAAGGCCTGACTGAGTCTGGGCTTCTACGGGGTGACGAAGCCCATCCAGAAGCTGGAGTCCTGACAGTATTGGGCGAAGATGGCACCGGACTGCCATGTACAGAGCTGAGGTCCTCACTTAGGAAGCGTGGCAGCCCATGGCCCCAGGGAAACGGGGTCGGCGAAGCCTCTCCTGGTGATGAATGCTGTGTTGACGGCACCGGCTCCCCATGTCGATTGTGTCGAGAGCGCCAATTGCGGCCTAAGCGTCTTTGAAGTTGAGTGGCACCCGTTGCGTGGGCCCATGTCAGACAGCAGAAGAGGCAAATGTAAAGAGTTGAAGCTCTCATCGAGAGTAGTAGGAAGTATGAGGTCACAAATTGCAGAAGGCCAGCCTATGCAGAAGCTTGTGATACATGAAAGACCGACATCAGACGACGGCGACAACACAGCTCAATGAGCGCATATAAAACTGCCACAGTCAAGAAGTGTAGCCAATGGGCGACAAACTCCGGCCGACCCGTGGAGCTAGCTATCGACTCCGAGCTTGCTTGGTTGCGGGCCTTAGCTCTGATCGTTGCGTGCTAGATGTCGGGACGCCGTCAGGACTGGTACTATTGTCTCGAAAGCTCGGATGCCGAGCTAGTGAAGATGAACTTGTCTTTTGTCAGCTGGAAGCGGTTTCAATGCAGATCGAATCAGTCCTCATATCTCAATTGCTCTGCGCAACGCAGCAGCAAGATCCCATGGCAAATCTCGTCTCGCTGATGCATTTGCTGCCGCTGCATTGCCTGGTGAACGCTTGCTGGGTCTGTCGGTCTTGACTAATGACTGCAAATGCAGTCCGGAGAAACGCGATCACCAACGCCGACAGGATCTGCTGGTGACTGCCCGAGCGCAAAGATGTCGGGCAAGTGAACGCGCTCCAAGGGCCACATTGCCCAAGATCAGGCGCAGACCGATGATGTACTGTAACATGGCGACGACTAGAGAAATTAGAGCTTAACTGGTGGACATGAGGTGCCTACCGTGATAGCGTACAAAATACGGCCGTTCAAGGCATCAAAATTGGGCCTCATGCGGTACCTGTACATTGACGCAGCCGATTCTTCCGAGCAGACCTGCCAGCTCAGTCGCACCTCTTCGCCCGTTTCTCCAGCCTTCGAGAGGCCATTCAAATGAGCACCGCCCGCCCGGCAGCCTACCTCCATCTTTGATGTCGAGGAGCACCGTGCGTCGTGAGCCTGGGTGGGCTTCCAGGCTGGCCACACGAGACGCATTTCTTCATAGCCTTTCCAGCATTCTTGAACACCTTCTTGACGCCTACTTTGATTCGCTGGCCAAGGGATGAGTGAGATCGGGTCGGCTCAGCGTGGGCAGGTTGGCCAACAGGTTGACCAACATTTGGACTTCCGCTTTGGCTCGTCCCAGTGATTCTGTCCGTACTGAGCAGACGGATGGGGCTAGATAGGCGGCTAGAGGGAGTCTGCTGTCGCGGGCTTGAAGGCGATGATGGCTGCTCGCGTTCCGGACTGAGCTGATGGTCTCCTGAAGGACCTCGACTTGGCGTAGAATACTGCGAGGCTTGTTCGATGCCGTCCGGAGATGAAGGGACGCTGGGTGACTGGCTACGATAGTGGCTGGAGTCGGTCCACGAAGGCCGCCTAGTACCCCATTGGAACGGAAAGGGAAGCTGTCGCCAGTCTGACGACAGTGAACCTGAGGACCATTGCGTAGCCCGGAGCCGTTCCCCGTGGCGGTTGAGACGTCCGTACTGCAATTCTGGAGAGGTAGGCATTGTACCTGAACGAGACCCTCTTGATTCAATCAGGAGCTGATCTGGTGGCGCTGTCGTCGCTATTGATACCTGCACAGCGATGGTAAATATCACTACAACTGGTAGGCTTGTGAGATGCATCTTGAGTCAATCGTATCAAGCCTTGGAGGTAGATGGGATCCGAGTACAGTGTTACAGGCTGTCTCGAAAGGTGCTTACAAGGTGTGGGTTGCGGGTCATATTAAGCAGACAGCAACATCTCGGGTGAGCTCAAAATTGTGATTGGGAAGGGTCGCAAGCGTGAGGGCAAGGTCACTTTGCGACAGTGCCATCGTGTACTGTAGCTCTTTTTGCTCCTGCGCACCCACTTGATTGCTAGCAAACGCTTCTCGGACCTCTTCCGACCGCTTTGCGCTCACACTTTTCTGTCTTTGTTGGCACGGCTCAATTGCAAGTGTTCCACATAGCAGTAGATTTACCGAGTACAGACTAGCCTTGCTATCAACCTCGCCCTGGTGAGTGCAGCCGGAGTCCACTGCGTGGTCTCGACCGGCGCTGCGACGGCGGCGGGGACGATGGAGGCGAAGGCGTTCCGGCACTGGGTCCGGTACTTCTGCAACTGGATTGGCTGGGTCTAGCACGCGAAGTGCAGCCTCTGAACCGCTGCGCCCATGTCTGGACCAATTTTCTGAAGCTTTTCCTCTTCTGCTCCGGCACAACAGGGCGATCCGGGCTAACCCCTGGGCTTGGGGTCGCACTCGAATTTTCCGTCTGGGCAGGACTCGGGCTTGCATCGGAGCCTTGCGTTGAGGCCGGACTCGGTGTGTGAACGTTGTAGACTGGAGATTGGGCGATTGATATCAAGCTCTGATGAGAGGGGTGAGCAGTGGGCACACGACTCTGCGCTGCCGAAGTTGGCGCGGAGTGTTCAAGGCTGGCCGGAAATTCCCATGGGCTATAGTCATATCTCGAATCTGCTGAGGCTGTAGGTGATGAAGTCTGTGTAGCGGAGATCTCCTCGCCATGTCGATTGAGTCGTGTGCCTGTTGCTAAGCTTTGTAGCTCTTCTTGCAGCTGTTGACCCCGCATCGCCATCACTTCACATGTGACAAGACTGGCAGCCCAGAGCAGGCCAAAAGTGGACAGCCTCATACAACGACTGAGTCTAGAGAAGAAAAGGCGCCCTTGCAAGGTTGGGGAGGGTAAAATTTCTGGAGACCAGCTCTGATCTAATGTAGGCAGGAGGGAAAGAGGGAGACTGGGGGAGCATATAAAAGTGGGACCCGTCTTTCCTCTCCGCGAAAACTTCAGCCTGCACTTCTCTCCTGAATGATAAGTGCGCTAGGAAGTTCGTCTCGGGGCAAAAAGGCAAAGATCGATGATGTAGAAGGCAAGCAAGGTTGCCTCGAGATAATTATTGCTGAGTCAAATGAGAGGGCTTCTGCATAGCTTGTGTACTGCCTGTTGGCTGGCAAATGGTCGTGTCCCGACCGTCTGTGCTCACAAAATCACATAAGTCCTTTGCTCTCATGACTCCGGTCTTCCTTCGAAGTAAGAGTGCTCCTGACCTCCGTCCTTCCTGTGATATCAATGCAGTCCGCTGCTCTCGTCAGGTAAGGGAAGACGAGGGCAGCCTGACTCCCGAAGTGCCGGTCTTCTTCTTGCCTTTCCACTTCTTCTTCAACGAGTCCAGCAGCTTCTTCAATTTCCCCTTCCGCTCAGCCACAGCCGTCCGCGGCGCTGCCTCCGGGCTGACGATCGGCGTCGGACTACCACTTGGGGTATGGATATTGAGTTCTGAGGATTGTGCGCTCGCACAGCGAGTGGGCGGCAAGCCTCGTGGAGAGCAGGGCATTGACGGTGGGGGCGTCGAAGGCAGTATGAATGCGCCGAGGTCGCGAGCAGCGTCTCCTCCTTCTGACGAGCTGCTCGAGGACGACTGCTGTAGCTCTGGTATGCGCTCCCCCCGGCGATTGCGACGATATCCACTCGGGGGCGAAGTGCGAGCGGTCAATCTGCTGGGCCTGGCAGTAGTCTGTGATGCCGCTATGGAGACCACCAGCAGGATGATGAAGCACAAAGAAAGCTTCATCGCTGGAAGCCTAAGACCAGCTTGAGCGACCAGCGCGTAACGCAGAATAGAGTCTATCCAAAGAGTATGCCACGGCAGCATCAACGAGCTCATTACATAGGATCGGCAAAGTTACAGATGTCCGACTGGAAGGGCGTCTTTGTCGAGAGCAAACTCAAACGGGTTGGAAAGGTCCGAGCTGTGCCTCCTCTCGGAGAGCAACGTTTACTTGTTGTTGCTCCCGAGGAAGAGCCACGGTGGGTTTGTCTCATGAGATGGGCCACATCACAACGGACTTGTCGTCGGTCGTCCGTCCGTGCTCCGGTTTTCCGCTGATGATTGTCCTCTCGCCCATCGCTTACAAGACGCATCGTCAACACAGCACGCAGAGCCAAAAGGAAGCACCCACCCGACGATACACTTTGAATAAAGGAAAAGAATTGTGCATTGTCTTCTGTAGAGAGACATCGAAGAAGAGGAAGGAATTAAGATGATAATTTGCTATGGGGTTGTGTAGGCACGGTGCGCACAGGTAGCAGGTATGATGGTTAGGGGGAGAAGATAGGGGCACTGATTCGTCTTTGTTTGACGATAGGGAGCTTGCGGGCTCACGATTAGGTAAGTCGTCTAACGTCCGTGAGGACCCTTTCCGATGCCTCCCATGTTGTGCTCGTTACACTCCGGATTGTCGCCAGGAACGCAAAGGAGCGGACGATGTGGGCCTCGAGGAGGAGACGCGCTGGACAAAGCTCTCTTGTGACCGATTGAACGGAAGAATTGGTCCCACTGTTCTTTTGTTCGGCATTCTGGAGTATAGCCGCGCATACAGATCAGCGATCCCTCCTTCTTTCGCCCAGGTCCGCCTACTGCCCTTTCCTGCTGGGAATGGGGGCAGAGAGGGTCCTGCTGAGGATCGCAATAGGGAGACAGGGGTGGAGCTCCGACCAGTTCACTGACAACGTCCCTCTGCTTGGATTTGTGGGCGCACGAGGGGTCAGTGAGAGGATTGCACCCAAGACCACTTACGGGACCGCAGTCGTCGAAGAGAGGGTCGCAGGCTAGGGCCTCGAGCCGCTTCGTGGCGGCTCCGCTTCGCTTGCGGTGTCCAATGCATCCGGGATCTTTGTCAGGGTTGCAGCTCGGGTCTTCGTAGAATGCGCAGTCGGGGTCGTCTTCAGGGTCGCATTCTCGAGCCTCGACTTGCTCACTGATGATCACGCTTCGCTTGCGATCCTGCCCGCAGTTAGGGTCTTCATCGGGATCGCAGACTGCGAAACCGCACCCGGGGTCAATCTGGGGATCGCATTCTGGAGCCTCGAGGCGCTTGTTGACGACATCGCTTCGCTTGCAGCCAGGGTCTTTAGGATCGCAGAATGCGAAACCGCACGTGGGGTCAAATTCGGGATCGCAGGCTGGGATCTTGAGCCCCCTGCTGTCGACATTGCTTCGCTCGTGGCCAGGGCAATTCTCACCCGTGAAAGGGTTGCAAGATGGCTTGTTCTTGAAGATGATGCAGCCGGTATCGTTAGGGTCGCAGCCGTATGGGCCATCGCCCTCATCTGCGACGTTGCTTCGCTTGTGGTTATGGCAATTCTCACCTGTGAAAGGGTTGCAGGATGGAATATTCTTGAAGATGATGCAGCCGGTATCGTCAGGGTCGCAGCCGTATGGGCCATCGCCCTCATCTTCGACGTTGCTTCGCTTGTGGTGATGGCAATTCTCACCTGTGAAAGGGTTGCAAGATGGCTTGTTCTTGAAGATGATGCAGCCGGTATCGTTAGGGTCGCAGCCGTATGGGCCATCGCCCTCATCTGCGACGTTGCTTCGCTTGTGGTTATGGCAATTCTCACCTGTGAAAGGGTTGCAAGATGGAACGCCTTTGAAGGCGATGCAGACGCCATCATCGGGGTCGCAGCCGTAAGGACCCGTTCCCCTACGAACGACATTGCTTCGCCTGGGATGACTGAGGCAATCGGGGTCCTGTAGGGGATCGCAGTCCGCTTCTTCCTCAGAGCCGCACTCCTCGTTTTCTGGGTCGCAAGCCTTAGCCGCGCGCTTTGTGACGCCGTCATTTCCATTGTGAGGGTTGCATTCAGGATCGGACGGTTCGCAGGTAGTGACTGTGCATGGGACATCTCTCGTAGGGTCGCAGTGGATGACTGCTGCTGATCGAGCTGCTACGGCCTCAGCCACCTTGCGACGAGCTTCGGCTCTTGCGGGCAGGAGAGCGCATGATCCACCATCGTCATCAGGGTCGCAGAAGGCATCAAGGTCTCGTCGGCGGCGGCGTTCGCAGTCTGGGTCATTAGCTTGGCAGGGAATGCAGTAGCCATCGTTGTCGTCGCAGCCATCTTCGCGTTTGACTTGCGGGGCAGCCGTGGATCGTGTCTCGATAGCACATCCTCCACCGTCATCGTCAGGGTCGCAGAAGGTGTTTCGTGTCTCGATAGCACATCCTCCACCGTCGTCGTCAGGGTCGCAGAAGGTGTTTCGTGTCTCGATAGCACATCCTCCGCCGTCATCGTCAGGGTCGCAGAAGGCCTCAGGGTTGACATCGCGAGCGAGTTGAGAGGCAGCCTTGTCTTCAAGCTCAGCGCGCTCAGCTGCCATGACCTTCTCCAGCGCTCGTCGTCGCTCGTGGTCGCAGTGGTAGTCGTGAGGGTCGCAGCTCCAGCACCAGCCGTAACTCTCATTGTTGTCGCAACGACGCTTGAGCTCCGCATCAAGCTGAAGTTCGCGCTTGGTAAGCTTTTCGACGGGCTCTCGACGTCTACGGTCTACGCAGTGGATGCTGTGAGGATCACATCCCCAGCACCAGCCGCGAGTCTCATTTTGGTCGCAATCATCGTCTCGCTCCGAGATAGCCTCGTCGTCAGCAGCTTGGAGTTCCTTGCCAGCTTCACTGGGAGGGGAGGCCTTGCTAGGAAGAGCGAAGCCGATCTTCGGTGTGTCGCCTGACAGATCGAAATAAACGTTGTACGACAAGAAGATAGCTTCACCGAGAGTATAAGGCGTTGGGTACTTGCCCTGCTCGGAGCCCTGGACCATAAAGTAACACTTCTTGTCGGCAACGTGAATGACCGTGGCTGGGCCGTGGAGGACCAGGTTGACACCCTCCAGTTCGATGGTGACGGCCTTGGAGGTGCCCTTGACACAGTCAACCTCGGCAACAATGTCACCTGCCTGGTTCTTGATGGGCTTAAGGCCAGCCTTCTTGATCAGATCAGTAGCAACGTCGGGTGGAGTAGTGAAGTAGACACTGTCGAGACTGAGGTCAGCCTTGCCCTTGTGACCGCTGACGGTGATGTCGAGAGCCCATCGATCCTTTGAGCTCTTGGAGTAGACAGGACTGTCGCCAGTGGCGGCTTCAACGGAAGCACCGAGGAGAAGTACTCCAGGGTCCGTAAGTGCTCCTGCACCTAGGGCCAGAGAGAAGACATCCTGAGCGAGGACCTTGGATTCGAGCAGCACCTCCAGAGTGGTCTTGCCCTTGGCATCGGAGAAGCCACCGCTGCCCTTGAGACCAAAGCCGAGATCA
This sequence comes from Microstroma glucosiphilum, assembly GCF_003144135.1. Taxonomy (NCBI): domain Eukaryota; kingdom Fungi; phylum Basidiomycota; class Exobasidiomycetes; order Microstromatales; family Microstromataceae; genus Microstroma; species Microstroma glucosiphilum. The sequence continues at coordinate 414,878 of NW_020289927.1, read as the reverse complement.
CCGTTGCTGAGAGTCTGCTTGTTGCCATTGGCATCGAGGTAGAGCAGGCTAGCACCGTTGACAGGTACGCCACCGAAGAGCTCCATATCATCGAGAGTGTACTCGGTAGCGGTGTCATCGAAGTCGTCCTTGACAGATCCGAGCTTCTTGGCCTTCGAGTACTTCGATGGGTCGAAGCTCTTAGGGTTGTCCTCTACATTCCTGGCAGTGTTGTAATCCGAGGTGACAGAGAAGGTGTAGTTCTGAGCCTTGCCGCCTACGGTGACTGGGACCACAAGGAGCTGTGGGTCGATGTTGGTCCTAGCAGTGGTGGTGCTAGGAGTGTTGGCACGTCGATGAAGCTTGGCATCAGGAGACTCGCGACGGAAGACGGGCAGATGGAAGACACCCTCAGTAGATCGCTTGTTGAGCTTGAGACTCTCTTCGTAGGCCTTGTAAGGGTTGCCCGAGGCTCTCTCGAAGGCAACCAGGGTTGGCTTGTCACCAGTAGAGACCTCACGAGCTGTGAGAGACTCGGCGTTGGTGCTGACATGAGAAGAGGTAGCGCTGTGAAGGCGAGCATCGGCGAGCGAAGGTCCGGCCACAGCAAAATATGCTACGGCTAGACTGAAGAGCGTACCCCAGTTGGTCTGGTGCAGCATCATGGTGAACGATTGGGTCGATCGCCCTTGAGAGTAGAGGAGATTATGTCTGTGTCAGAGTTATAGGGTTGAGGGGGGTGAATGGGCCTACGTCCAAGGAGGATGAGGAGGTGAGGAAGGAAGAAGGGAGACTCGCAAATTCTTGAGCCCCTTTAATATACCATGACCCGGCCCAGCCCCTCGGGACCCCGTACTGCTCCGGCCGCGCGCGTACGCGAAGGCAATGACGGTCCGGAGTGAAGGCACCCGGCCCTGGTTTACCGGCACCTAAGAGGAATTTGCTGGCGACAGGCACCATCAGATTAGACCCCACGGAACTCGCTAGAACCACATGGATACCGAAAAACTCTGCGCAACAGGTGGAAAGAGGAGGTAGAGATCGTGAGGCGGTGCAGAAAGACGGCGTTTCATAGACCGCGCGCTGAGCTCTTTGCGCTCAATACTTACCCGCTCTAGGCTCTTCATCCCGTGATACCACAGCGGAGGCAAGAAGAGCATATCCCCTGGTTCCAAGACAGTCCACATCGCTTCCGGTTCCACTTCATCAGTGAATCTGGGGTACTCATCCTCGACGGTGGGCGCAGAGGAGAAAACGTCCACGCGCGATGTGTTTGTCATGAGAGCGGTCAAGTCGACGCCTTTCTCGCTGGCGTTTGAGGCTGTGTCATCGCCGTTGCTCTCGAGACAGCTCCAGTCAGGCACACCCGGAGACTTCTCGGGGCCTTTTGCTTCGGCTTTCTTGCCATGCGGGGAAGTCCGAGGTGACGTAGGGGGCGGAGAGGGCGTAGTTGCTCCATAGCAATACATACCACGATCGCACCAGGGAGGGGCCACCCAAATCAATTTACGCCCGACGACTTGCGCTGTGGAGGACAGAGGACCCTATGAGGGATGAGTATGGACGAGGAACTACGTGACCTAGCCGGACCTCTCCGGACTCACTGTAGCAGTTGAAGTGGGGATCTGTGTGAGCAGGGCTGACTGTACCCTCTGGCCCAATCCAGACCGATTTGACGACGTCCTCGATGACACGCCGTTGTTCGCCATCATCTTCGTCTCCCTCCATGGTCTTCACTGGAGGGGCGTATCCGGATATCTCAGCGCTTGCAAAGACGTAGTCCGGGGGAAGAATGTCTGCCTCGAGCTTGGGAAATTGATCAAAGAGGGTGTGCTGGGCCAGATAGAGCGTCTGCCTGGATGGCTCGTGTTCTGACATGTCTGAAGAGCCCACTTGCCAGCCAGAGCGAGCGAGGAAATCTTGCCAAGGAAGGATTTGCTGTCCCCAATCGTCGTCGGAGTACTTGCCTCCCACCTCGCAAGGCACGACCCGACCTCTGCCTCCAGCGGTCTCGAGGAGGTACTGTCCGCTGGACCAGCGAGTATGCGGTTGGCCAGGCAGCTGTTCGCAAGCGGGCCAATCTTTTGCAAAGCCTCGCAATACAAACGGGACTTTATGATCTTTGGCTATGAAAGAGTCAAATGTTGGAGCACTGGATGGCTCCGGGATCCGGACAGTAGCTCGCACTTGGGGGTGATGCACTGTCTGAGTGGTCAGTGAGATCGTTGAAGCGCCACCTGAAGATCTTCGGGCCTTCTTCGTATGGTAGTCTTGCAGAGAATACCGACCCGAGAGGCGTGACTGACTGACCTCGATGAGGTCGAGTATCATCTCCTTACGTCCACAACCAGGTGCTCCTGCCACTACAATGGCAAGGTCTAGTGTGCCGATACAGTCTAGCAGAGCTTCATGAAACTCTTCGTGACTGACCTCTTGCTGAGGGTCTTCGACTTTTCGCTTCGACGAGGAAGCTTGGCTTGCGCTGTTCTGTTGATTTGCCTCTTGCGCAAGCTGGACTGTGCCAATCTTGCTAACGGCCTTGAGAATGGCCGCATCCGCATATAATCGCCTCCAGTACCTCGGAACATCTTTCCAAGGCCCGGAGCGGAATGCTGCATCACACCGAGCGATGAGGTCCTCGCAATTGAGCACACAAGATGTGAGGTTGTGCTCTGTGAAAGGCAGCTCAGCGAGGAGCTCTAGGCTGGAGTTGAGGAGGCGGAGTGGCTCCTCACCGCACGGCAGAAGATCTGACGAAAGTGCATGTGGAATGTGGAAGAGATGAGACTCTACGGTTTATTGCTATGTACAGAACGAAGAAACACCTATCGCGTACCCACCTCCTTTTGCGCTGTCAGCGACCATCGAGATTGCGGCCTTTGCAAGAGATTGCCATGGCTTTTTCTGCTGACCCGTACTGGCCGGGCCCATGCCGAGGACAGGCGTTCCGTGAGCAGGCAAAGCACTGTAGAGTGGCAGGGCTTGTTGTCCGACTGCCAAGCTTTGACTGCTAGACCAGACGGAGAGCTGCGGCTCGCTTCACCTTGCGAAGTATCGAGTGTAGTCTTGGCCACCGATATGCGCAAAACCCAGAAACGCGGGGGCGGGCGGAGGTGCAGAGGCCGAGGCGCGGAGGGGTGGAGCGTGGCAGGCAATGAATGTGCGGCCGCGACTTGGCGCCTGTTGAATTAATTAATCATCCTCGCCCCTCGGATCATCGTCGCTGCCTCGATTGTCTTCGTATTCCATCATACCATAACAGCTCCCCTTTCCTTCAGACGATCATCCCGCCGCTCCTTCTCTCCTTTGCATCTCTCCTCTGGCGTCTTCCATATAGGCATCTGCCAAGATTGACCTCTCCGCTCGCTCGCTCAGGAACACCCTCGGCCCTCCACACCCCGCCCGCCCACGCGGATTCGGTCTCACCCTATCTGACACCGGTCCCGCCCACGTTGCAACACGGACATAGGAACAGACGGAGCACGTTGAGCTTCCTCGTGCTCGCTTCCGACGGACACAAGACCCTGATACGATCCCTACTCTACCCACACACACGCTTGGCTCAGGCAGAGCAATTTCCTCATCATCCCCCGCGCTTTCCGCCATCGCGTTGCACGATCGTGGTATCCGCCTTGCGCGTCACAGTCCCTTGCAGTTCCTCTGTACGGTGCATTTCCTACGTCTCGGACTGTACCGTATGCTACCGATCAGCCCTTCCACCCCCGAACTGCTAGACCCAATCACATGAATCTGGCTGGCAACTGGTGAGTTTCTTGCGCTCTCACCACCCCCTCTTGATTAACTCACTCACCCTCACTCGACCATCGCCTCGCTTCCGCCCAGTCCATGAACACAGATAGCGTCGAAGATCGTCTTAAGGCGCAGACACGGCCGAACCTCAATGATCAATCCGCCCTTCCAGTCAATGGGTCTTCGAACCAGCGCAGGGCCGATGCTCCCGCAACATCCACCACTACCTCATCTATGAGCCCACCTCCACCACCGTCCGCTCTGGCTCAGGCAATATATGCTCCTGGATCAGCCCCGAATCCTGCCTACCGCGATGGCCTACACATCTCTCTGCCCCCGAATTTCCCCAAGCCAGACTCCAGCGTCTTTTCTCCCCCGGATGTTTACAAGGGCGGCATGGAGAAGAGGTCGGAAGCAGCGGCGGCTCGGAGACCTTCCGTAACCAGGAGTACGATCAGTAGTGAGAACGCTGTAAGGTCTCCCAATACCTTTCCGCAGGGCGCTCCAGGCTCTTCCCGCTCACGTCCTCCTCTCGAGTCGGCTCTCTCTAGCGAGAGGGTACAGATGCTGCCTCCTTCTGCGTATGGACTCTCTCAAAGCAGGCCCACCGATCGGTCCCTTTCTCCAGTTGCAGGATCGTCTCGGCCTCCACCACACAAAGGACCAATCAGCCCGCGACGAAGCTACTCAGGCGAGGTTGAAGCCAGTCCCCCTCGAAGGCCCGCACGGAATACCGCTTCCTCGAGAGAGGCTAGGTACTTCCGCACAGCTAGCGCAGCGTCCGGCAAAACTCCCGCTAATGACGAGGACGAAGAAGATGGTCTTTCTGACCTACTACCTCGAGATGGACAGGCAGGGGAGCAGCTCTTCTCTGATGCTGACCTTGCTGTCATGATACCGCCGGGCAGTTCTTCGGGACGCAAGGCTTCTGTCAGTCTTCAGCTCTTCAAAGAGACTGGGCCGAGATCTATGTCTGCTACAAGGGCTGCTGAGAGATCGGGCGGAGCGGGACCGGGCAGCACTACGAGCCCCTCTGCTTCCAGTGTGGTCTTTGAGCCCGCAAAAAGGAGTCCGTGGGGGATCAACGCCGGGACGGATGCTGGCAATCTCAGTCGGAGGAATACTGGTGTGATAGGAGATCCTCCCAATTCAGCCAGTGCTGCCGACTTGGCGAGAGGAGCTGTGATGTGGTCATCTCAGACCCCAGGGAGCTCCTTGCCAGACATCGGCAGGTTGCCTCAGCCTGCGCTACCTTTGTCTACTGCTGAAGCAGAAAGTCCAATGGGCTCGCAACCTGCTTCAACTGCTGCCCTTGTACGACAAGTAGGCATTGACACACCCAGGCAGCCAACGACCCCATCTGACCTGATGGGTCCACCGCTCTTACCATACCACTCTCGCCCCTCGTTGTCTGCATCAAGAACAAGCTCCAGGGCGTCGTCCGCTGGTAGGCCAGGCTCACCAAAGCTGCTCGACGCAAATGACGCTTCTAGACAAGCTCTACCCGACAAGGTCCACAGCTCTCAGCACTCGTCAACAACGTTGCCCAAAATGACACCAGCGTCGCTACTTGCGGGCCCCGGGAATCCAAGCTCGAAGATTGTGGATTTCGAGAAGCCCGGCTGGGACTCCCGACGTCTCTCGGCCGACATCGAGTTCGAGGATGATGAGGATGAGACCGAGGCCGGAGATAGGGAGGACCACGAGACTCTGTCGCAAACGACATCCATGGACTACCAGAGTGGTCAAAGCGACGCTGAAGGAGGATTCGATCAGACGGAGTCATATCATGACTCAGAGAGCGCCGAAGGAGGTTTCCGCTCTGCTTCTATCGCTGTACCGAACTCGGGACAATCTCACCCTCAACCGGAGTCACTCTCGTCTCGCGAAGCTTGGGTCTCGACACCTCCTGCTAGTCCAACGCCAGCTCCTACAGTCGTCCAACTTCAACCCTTCACCAATCAAGTGGGCGGCCATAATGCCATCTTCCGGTTCTCGCGACGAGCTGTGTGCAAGCCTCTGGTGTCGCGAGAGAATCAGTTCTACGAAGCGGTAGAGCGAGAGTTTCCCAGTCTTCTAAGCTTCATTCCTCAGTATCTCGGTGTGCTGAATGTCACATACAGGCATGTCGAAAGGGATCCTGAAGACGAAGTGAAAAGTGCAAAGAAAGACGAGGAAGACCAGCCTCGGAGGATCTTCTCTGGACAGCAAAACAATGACGAAGAGGTGCCAGAGGTGGCTTTGGACCTCAATAGGCATATCGTGCCAGACTGGATGCTTAGAAGGAGTGGCATTGGAGATGGAACTGAAGGCTCGGGAGGCAGCGGTGCCGGAACGCCGCGCAGGCGAGGTAACAGTCGCACTGAGATGAACAGTCCCTTGCCCGCTGCATTGCGGTCCTCCAGAAGGAGTCATAGGTCTGCCGAGCGACACGTCAGCGTCGAACCAGAAGAAGACAAGCGCATCTCTTCCAGCCTCGAGCACGGTCCGGGGGGCGCTCCTCTGCCCTTGACAGACGTCCACGAGGAGGCATCCTTCCATTCGCCTCGACCACCTCGCCGCACCTATAGGCGCTTCCACTCCGCTTCGATAGGCACGATGAAGGCTCTCGATACTCCTCCGGACGAAAGCTCAACTCCTCAGACGGCCGGCGCGCGGGACAACCACAACTTCCTAGGCCGTGGATGTACCTCCGTCAACCGTCGCTTGCAAGAATTGGTGCTGAGAGAAGTATTCTCTTCGCCCAACTCCGAGGACGAGAGAATGAACTACTCGGCCGGAGGTGATTCAAAGAGGAGAGCCCGGGCGCACAAGAACCGCAAGCGACTTGCTCAAGCGTGGAACGCGAGTCAAGAGGGTGCAGGCAGGAGGGGCGAAAGGGACAATGCAGAAGCTAGAGTGGCGATCTTGAGAGCAGAAGAGGGAGAGGGAAATCGCCGGGAGAGGCTAGTGAGCACGCCTCCGCGCTCGCCTGTCGAAGATCTTCAGAGCAATGAGCCCAGCAGAGAAGCAGCAGAGGCTTCATCTGGTTCTGGCAACCGCCCTCGACGTGTCCACTCAGACGCTGCACTGCATCTCAAGCGACGAGCTGGTTTCGATCTTACCCCTGTGCACAGCTCTCCTGGCACTAGCTTGGAAAGAGCAAAGACGGTCAGTGTGGGGGATGTCTTTGAGAAGCTTGCCCCTGCGCAGGTCGAGGAAGAACACCGCAGGAATCGTCGGGGTTCGACAGACAGTAGTATGTTCACGATGGACGATCTCGCTGATCGCAATGAAGACAAGACCGCTCCCAGAGGCAGGTCCGTAAGGGGCGGTGCTCTGACTTCGGCCTCTGGCGGTAGCACTGTCCAATTCCCCACGGTGCCTGATCAGGGCGTCGCTACCCCGGAACTTGACCCTGTGCCAGAACATCAGCAAGAAGCACCATCACCTGCCAAGGAGACTGACCCGTACCCAGGACGGCAGGAGCAATTCTTGCTCATGGAAGACTTGACAGGTCGACTACAGCACCCTTGCGTCCTCGATCTCAAGATGGGCACTCGACAATACGGACTCGATGCCACTCCAGCAAAGAAAAAGTCTCAGACGAAGAAGTGCGACAAGACGACTTCGCGTACCCACGGGGTGCGGATCTGTGGCATGCAGGTCTTCGACTGTACGAAGGACTCGTACCTCTTTCAGGACAAGTACTTTGGCCGTAAAGTTCCACCCGACGAGTTTGCAAGCGCCCTCAGTCGCTTCTTCCACAATGGGGAGAAGCTCCTGCTGCACCACGTGCCCGTGATTCTAGAGAAGCTGTACCGGCTTGCACGCATCATCCGGCAGCTGAAGGGTTACAGATTCTACGCTAGCTCGCTTCTCTTCATCTACGACGGGAATTGCGAGACGCAGAAGCGCTTGGATGACGAGTTCGAGGCAAGGGTGAGGAGGGGAACAGCGGGCTTGAGTCCCGGATTGAGGATGAGTCTGGAGAATAGCCCAGCATTGGATGCAGCGGATGCGAATGCCTCCTTTGCTCGCTCTAGCAAATTCTCCTTCTCCACCACTCCCGGTTCCGGGTCAGGCTTCGCCAGCATCGAGCAAGGAACTCCCAGCGGTGCTTCAGGCAGGCAGCGCTCCTCATCCTCTGCCGCCTTCTCTCTACCTCACTCCTCCTCTGTCCCCTCTTCGGCGCCACCACGACGTCGCAGACGCAAAGGGGAGATCAATATCCGCATCATCGATTTCGCACACTGCTCTACCGGTCACGATTTCCTCTTCCCAGGAGACGAAGATTACGGAGAGAGGATGAGGGCCGCCGAGCTCGAAGCTGAGCAAGCTGCACAGGGTACTCCAGCTACAGGCTCAGCTTCCGGGGCAGCAGCGGGGGTGCATTCCATTCCCCTCGCCCGCTTCCCACCAGCAGACCGCTCTGCGCCCGACTCGGGGTACCTGTGGGGTCTACAGCGCCTCGCCGAGAGCTTCTACTCCATCTGGGAGACGGAGCGGGCGAGAAGAAGGGACGAGGCGGTGCGAGCTCACAGGGCGTCTCTTGGTCTTGTTCCAGCAGGAGGGGAAGGCGGAGTGGATGACACGACGGCGAAGCCTAACGATCACCAGGAGGCGGTCGAGGCGGACATCGACATCGACGAGGAGACGCTCCGCCGAATTGCCGATGCGGTGGACCCAGGTGAGCTGCGCGTGGAGGACTCGGGCGTCTTTGCTGAGATCTTTGGGCATGGTCAGGGACACGAGCACAGTACCGGTGCTGGTGGTGGCGGTGGCGATGAGGAGGAGGGCGAAGAGGAGTCGGATCCACTCGGGTACGTTTCGCAATGAGCCTTCAGGGGAGGAGCTAGTGAGGACGCGCGTGTCCTGGTACTGTACGAGGAGGGGTATGACTTGACTTGCGTACTCGACGAATGTCTCTCTTTTCACTGTCTATGCATGCGAGGCGGATACGCTCCCTTTAGACATTGCATTCCTTTAGTTCATCCATTCCTTATATTCAGACTGTCAAGCAAGAGAGTGAGTGAGTGAGTGAGTGAGTGAGTGAGTGAGTGAGTGAGTGAGGCAGTCAGTCAGTGAGTCAGTAAATCAGTCAGCCAGACGATCGGTCAATCTGTCAATCAGAGCGTCGCATGGGATGAGCACAGCAAGACTTGACATTGAGACGAGAAAGAGGTGGTGTAAGGCAATGTGATGTGATGTGATGTGATGTGATCCCTTTTTGAAAAAACAAAGCGGTGGACGAGTAGGTTACACACAGTCAGTCAAAGGTAGAGGTAGAGAAAGGTAAAAGTTCTTAATCCGACGCTACTCTGAATCAAGCCTTGACCTCCTCACCCTCCCCACCAGTAGTAGCAGTAGCAGTAGGAGCAGCAGACTCCCCCTCTGCGAGACTGGCCTTTCCGAGCTTCTTCTCCACCTCTTCAATCCTCGCACGAGTCTTGCTGTCCTGATTCTCTACAAAGTACCTCTTCTTCAACTTCAGGTTCTCCACTACACGGGGGATATCCGCACTTGAAGAAGGAGGGGGGATGCTGAGGGAGAGGAGAGCAGAGAGGTGACCTACGGGGACACGGAGCTCTGATGACTTGCCTGAAGCTGGAGCAGCAGCAGTAGCTTCAGAAGCGTCCTCAGAGGGAGATTCGCCAAGGGCAAGTGGCACTCCCTTGTTCTTCTTGTTGCCGCCCTTGCCCTTGCCCTTTTTGCCGCCTCCGACATAGTAGCTGTCGGCATCGTCGGCGTCGCTGCCCTTCTTCTTGATTGCCTGGCCAAAAGCGCTCGTGTCCGTCTCGATCTTGCGGGGCTCGAGCTTCTTGGTCCCCGGCAGATCCTTTGCGGTGCTAGCGGCAGTGGACGAAGTCTTGGTGGCGCTGGTAGCGGAGCCGCCAGAGAAGTAGGCGATGAGGACGTCACAGTCTTCGATCTCCTGGGCGAAAGCAGGCATGGCGGCCTCCTCCCTCATGATGGCCTCCTGCTCCTTCCTCTTGCGCTCCTCGTCTTCCTTCTTCTGTGCCCGCTGCGCCTCGAGCCTCTTCTCCCTCTCTGCTTGACTGCGTGCATACCAAGCATCGTGAGCTTCCCTGTAAGCCGAGTTGCGCTCCCGCCTCTCACCATAGAGGTCGTCCAGCTGAGATGATAGCTGTGTACGCTTCTCAATGAGCTTCGAGCGCGAACCGGCCGTCTTGTCGAAGTCGGCTTGAATCTCATCGAGCTCCTTCTTGATGACGTCGTACCGCTCCGAGAGCTTCTTGCCCTCGGGACTGTCTAGGCTCTTCCTCAGCTCATCGATCTTGGCACGATCCTGGTCAATGGTCTTTTGCTGTGCTTCAAATGCTTCGACGTTACGCTTGGACTTGCGCAGGTTGGTGATCTCTGCAAGGGCCCGCTTCTCTTCGACGATCTTCAGTGAACCAGACTCCACTTGGGCGTTGAGCCGGGCAATGGCTGCGTCAATGTCTGCGAGGGTCTTGTAGGGCGACTTGGCACGGGAAGCTTGTAGGTCCTTGACCTGTGGGGAGGGCGAGAAGGGTGAGAAAGGTCCATAGAGTGATCGTTGAGCTTACTGTAGGTTCCATCCAGTATGACTGTGCTTCATTCTTCCCCTCAATCTTCTCTTCTCACCTTCTTGTTCGTCGACTCCTGCAACAGCTTGAGCTCATCGAGTACCTTTCCCCTGGAGCCCTTTACTCCAGCCTGGGCACCTCGTAGCTCGTCCAGCTCGGCACGAAGCTTTTGCCTGCGCTGTCCCTGAGGTGTGTTGGCAGAGGGTCCGCCTCCGCTGAGGGAGCTCCGCACCTCGTTCTGTCAGGTACGAGAGCACAAGGGAAGAAGGGTTGGAATGGGTGAGTATATCATTGACGGGAAGGCCGCTCTGTCTGTACTCTCTCTCTCTCTTTCTCTCGCCTTGATACTAACCACTTCTGCCTGTACCTTGTCAATCTCCTTTTTCAACCTGTCCATCTCAGCATCATGATGTGCCTTGTCTGGCTTTCCATGAGCTCCGGGCATCTTTGCAATTTCTACATTGTACTTCTTGTCGCTGGCTTCCTTTGCATGGGTGCCATTGCCGTTGCCATTGGCTGCTGGCGTAGTGGTTGCTGCATCTGCTGACATGGCTGAGGTGTGGTGGTGAGGAGGAGTTGTGGTGGGAGGAGGTGGATATATGCTGTACACAAGTGACGAGAACAATGAGAAGAAGTGGTTGGTGAGGGAGTGTGAGCAGTGACTGACTGACTGACTGACTGACTGTGCGCCTGCCTTGTGTGTTGCGTTGCCTCGCCTTTCCCCCGCCAACAACGCCAGGGCCAGACTCAGACGGCGGCGGCGGCGGCGGCTCCCCGGCGCCTTGTCCTTTCCTTTCCTTCCGTTCCGATCTGCTCCATCCTTCCATCCCTTCCGCTCCGCTCTGCCGCCTCCGCCTCCGCGCACAGCTGCTGACGACGCTTGGGCCACGCCTCCTTGCCTGGTTGGTCTGTCCGTCGTTCGTCCCGAGGCTGCTACTATCCAATCCAGCCAAGTAGTCTCGTCTCCTCCGCCAATCCTCATCCCCAGCAATGTCGATGCTCTACGACTCTTTTGGCCCTTCGAGGCAGACGCAGTCCGCAGCACAGAAGAGTCAGACGGTAGCCACGCCCATTGGCCACCAGTTCTCGCCGTATGACTCTAATGGTGAGCAAGAGGAGACGACAACGACTTCACAGAAGCAGAGGGCGATTGAGCTTACCCTCCCTCGCTCGCTCTCTCCTTCTCTTCCCTTCCCCACAAGGTGGCTCTATTCTGGCCATTGCAGGTCCTGACTTCTGCGTCGTCGCAGGAGACACCCGTCAATCCACTGGCTACTCCATCCAGACACGCTACAAGCCCAAGGTGTTCCGTCTAAACGACGTGGCCACCCTGGCTACCAATGGCTTCTCCGCCGATGCCGAAGCCCTAGTGGACAAGGTCAAGCAGCGACTAGTCTTCTACCGTCATAATCACGGTACCCACATGAGCTTGAACGCGATTGCCAGGATGATCTCCACGATGCTTTATGGAAAGAGATTCTTCCCTTACTACGTGTACAATATCCTGGGAGGGGTGGATGAGGAGGGAAAGGGAGCAGTGTATTCATTCGACCCAGTGGGGAGCTATGAGAGGGAGACTTGCAGAGCAGCTGGAGCGGCACAGAGTCTGTTGCAGCCCTTCCTAGACAACCAGGTGAGCAACAAGAGGGTCAGGGAGAAGACTCAGCTGCAAGAGTTGAAGGACTGACACGCGCCTACCATTCTCCCTCACCCTAACAGATCATGTACAAGAATCAGCAGCCCACGCCCGGCCGTCCCATCCCAGCCCCCGGAACCTACGACGTGGCCACCGTCCTGCGGATCACAATGGACTCCTTTACCAGCGCCACGGAGAGGCACATCGAAGTGGGCGATGGTCTAGAGATGTTCATCGTCAGGACTGCACCTGCAGCAGCAGCAGCGGAAGGCAGTGGTGAAGGGGAAGCAACAGCAGCAGCAGCAGCGCCGGGAGATGGAGTCAAGACCTCTTCCCTCGATTTGAAGGCGCTGTTCGGTGCCGTGGAGGCGTATGGTGGAGAGGAGGAGCAGACGGCCGGAGCGACGATGGTGGTAAGGAAGGAGCTCAAGAAGGACTAGAAGGGAGGGTAGAGGGGGGAAAGTTTCCGCAGTCTTGGTACCATACACACACTCATCTTCTCCTTGATCAGATGTCATTCGATTACCCGTCTGTCGAGTGAGTCTGACGTACAGTGTCTGGTACTGACGAAGGTTCTACTCTGGCCCCCTCCTGGCTCTCGTTTGCTGCCGCGGGCCGAGAGCGCGGGGATGCCGACGACGGTTGCTAAGTGGACGGCAGGGAGGCACAGAGTGCATTGCACTGTGTGTGTGGGGGGGGAACAACAGGGACGCACACAGGGACACGGCGGTAGTCTACCTTTAGAACCTTGCAACCTTGCGCTTGTGCTTCTTCCCGTCCTCGTCCTCGTCCTATTCGTCAAGTTGGCCGCTACCGCTACCACGAGCACCAGCACAACCATCTCCTTTTGGGTCTGGAGCAGTTCCAGGGCATCCATGCTGACGCTCAGGTTCATGCGCAGGCAGAAGCGTAAGAGCAAGAGCAAGAGCAAGAGCAAGCGCCAGAATGCTCAGTCTTACCAACATCACCAGTAGCACTGCCGTCCTCAGCACTCACGAGTCGTCCACTTCTACTCGTGAGCGCTCACCCTCCAATCAGGGGGAGCAGCAGCAGCACCACCAGCAACAGCAGCTTCCTCAACGTCCAATATGCAAGCGATTCCCCACCTGCCCGCGCTATCTACACAAGCACTTACCTTTACCGCGCCCTTGTACTCAAGTCACTCTGGAATTGGAAGAAGATTGGCCCAGACCAGGCGGTCCATCTCTTTGGAGAGCTTATGCGAACGCGCCCACACTTATGACCGCGGGAACAGGTAGAGATACAGAGACGACCCTTTCGCAGCGCTTACGTCGGGCAATTATTCATGATGATCTACCTGCTGCGAAGCGAGTGGCGAAGCTGGCAATGGAGCTTGCTGAGACGTACCAACAGAAGGAACCGCCTGAAGGTGTACTGGAGCTGGGGGTGGCAGTGGGTAAGGCAAGAAGGAGAGAATGGAACAGGCTGAGAGCACGACTGAGGGTGCTGGGAGAGGAGTGTCTCGTTCCCCTTCGAGACGGACCACAGGAGGTGTCCGGGGGAGAAAAGCTCGTATTCGATGTGAGGAACATCAAGGCTCCAAATCTCAAGGGTAGCTCCGCTACCACAGCCCCAGCTCTAGCGATACCTCCAGCCTCTACACGCTGGCCAGGCTACCCGACACTCGCAGGCAGTAAGTTCCCAGCACCTCCATATCCACTCGACTGTCTTGTGTCCGAGCAAGACGCACGCAAGACGTCTCTACAGCTCGCCATCGAGTACCGTTGCTCATTAGACATGGTCAAGTGGATACTGGAGAGTGGACATGAGGAAGATCAAGGCGACAGATTGAGACTCACACAAGATGAGTATGGTAGGACCATCTTCCACCTGGCGGCCATCTTTGACAGAGCCGACATTATGCAAGTCTATTATGCGCATGTGCAAGGGCGAATGGACGAGGCGTCTTTCAGCTCGTCTGGCGCTGCAGAGAATGCGAGTCTGTCAGAGTCACAAGCACAAAGCAACAACAAAGAGGCTGCGCAAGATTCGAAAGAGAATACCGAAATTTGCAGCCAAATGGAGAAACAGGCTGCTCAGCAGCAGGACGGGGATGAAGTCGAACGAGAGCCTGTCGACAGCCCCAAGGTCAAACGCTCCTCCTCCCGCTTGTCTCACACCAGCTCCGACTGGGCCTCACTCAACCACTCGACTAAGTCGGAAACCACACCTCTCCTACGCCTCATCAATGCCGCCGACCAGCGGACCTCATTCACTGCTCTGCACGAAGCTGCCTCCCGCGGCTTCTACGACCTCTGCCTCCTCCTCCTCTCTTACGGCGCCCAGATCGACCCGCTAGACATGCAAGGCAACTCACCCTTACATCACGCTTCTGCTAACGGCCATCACGCCTGCGTACATCTCCTCATCGAAAAGGGCGCCAATTTTGGCTTGAGGAACGAAAAGGAGTCCTCACCGGCGGATGTGGCCTACACCGACTCGGATCGTGCCACGCTTGAGGCGGTTGGCCACAATACGCTTGCGCTGAGGAAGGAGAAGAGGAAGGAGGAGAGGATTGCCAAGGCTGCATTGAGTAATGAGAAGGTCAAGAACAGCGTAAGCGATGAAAGCAAGACCATGGAAGGAGAAAGCGCAAGTACGAGCGAGCGCAGCTTCACGCCAGAACCTGCTCATGGCTGGGCAAGGGAAAACGCCTTCACCTCACTGTCCCTCGCGAGTAGCCCTCTCCCAGCTGCAGCACGCTCCACAAGCGCACTAGTCACAGGCCGCACAGCCTGGTTTGATGAGGAAGGGTTGGAAGACTTGCTCCTCGGCTGCAGCTCCACTACGAACACAGCGTCGGTGGAAAACACCTCGCCACGCTCACGTCTTGCGTCCTTCCCGCGTCTCTCCAGTCGGAACTCGACGCTGGTCTCTGCTCCACTCTCGCCCTCCTCCGGCATCGGAAGTGCGAATGCTGCGAGTGCCAGTGGTGGTGCCAGTGGTGGTGGTGGTACACTGCTCGACGCGAGGGTGCTCCGTCTTGCGCGCAGAAGCTCTAGCGCACTCAGACTTTGGGCTGGCTATGGACTTGGGAGAGCTACTAGTCCTGCTTTAGGGAACAAAGCTAGTGGCGGAGGGAGCGTCGCCAGTGGCAGCGCCACTGCCAGTGCCAGTGTCAGCACTTCGTTCGATGGCTCTTCTGCAACGCCCACGTCTTGCACGCCCACGAGTCCTTCTTCCATTCCCAGGTCGAGTCTCGGCTCACCGAGAGCGCCGCTTCCACACCACATCTACGCTCCGCAACCGTTGAGAGGCAACGCTATCACTTCAGGCACGGCACTCAGCAGTCCCATAGCTGCCTCGACCTCCACGTTGATCACCAGCGGGGGCACTCCTGCTCAGCGTACATCTCCAGCACGGCCTTTTCGGTACCTGAAGCCGAGCAGGTCAAGTACGGCTCTCACGAGCGCTTTCAAACAGACGGCCGTTCTTTCTCCTTCTACCGGTGCTGCTCACACACAGGCGCAGACAGGACAGCACGCCTCAGGAGTGCAGACACAAGGTCAGACTCGACCCGCTCTACGCTTGCGTCCACGCAGTATTGACCTCACTTCGACCAGTACAAGTCTGTGCGTCCCCGGTACTGCTACAAAAGGTCATTGGCCTGGCAGTAGTGGTAGCGCCAGCATGGTAACAGCTACAGCTACAGCTACAGCTACAGCTATGGCTCTAGCCCTCGCTGCGGATGATTCTGCCACGGAAGAGCTAGCGACGCCTACTTCCCCCATCGCTGAGCTGGATCGAGGAAATGGAGCCAGAGCTTGGGAGAAAGAGAAAGAGAAGGAAAAGGAAAAGGAGAAGAGAAAGAGGAACGATAGTGGACGGGTGGAATGGGGATACGGCTTCAGCCCTGCGTCCGGATCTGGCTTTGGCTCTGGTTCTGGTTTTGGGTCTCGTGATGGGTATGATCATAGAAAGCAGTCGTCTGCGAGCGGGAGCTCGGGAGGCGAGCTGCGAGGTGTGAGAGGCTATGGACATGCTCGCTCGCCTAGTGTCGACTGGCGCTTGCAGTATGCTGAAGGCCGTGGTGTCAAGGACTCTGAGGCACAAGGGATCAAGACTCCCGCCAGCGAGGACAGATCAGCTCACACTGCGAAAGCAGACTGGAGAGCAGATGGACTATTGACTCAACCCCCACGAGTGGAAGCGACATCAACGACAGACACCAATTTACACCAAGATGACCTCTCTCCAACGCTTACTGCGACGCACCCAACTTCCGGCCTCGAAAGTCACAGATTCCTTCCCCCTTCTCCGGCACTGCATTGCCATCTCCAAGAGGAGCAGGACGAGAGTGGACAGCGCGCCAGCCGTCCCGTCCCGACATCTGCGCCTGCCTCTGGTGCCCTCGCCAGCTACCTCGCCAGCACCCCTGTTCGCCCTCCTAGACGTGTGAGAGATGCCGCTAGGGAGGAGCGATCCCAGGGAAACGGTAGAGGTACCGGTAGATCAAGGTCGAGATCGAGATCGAAGACGAGGACGAAGGCGAGGAGGAGACCGAGCACGGCGGGCAGCAAGTAGATTTGAGTCATCTGGTCTGTCGACTCGGCCGTACAAGGAAAGAAGAGGAGCGTAGAGACCCACACCGAATTGCAAGATCACACTAGGGATTCGATAGCAGCGCAAGACATCGAAATGGGTATTGATAGAGAACGGGTGATCGAGAAAACACCTAAAAAAGACAGATTCGAGGAAGAGTAAGAAAGGCGAAGGAAGCATGCGAAGCAAGTCGAGACGGAGCAGCAGCAGCAGCAGCGCGGCAGAAAGAAGAGAGTGGAAACGGGAGACAGGAAGACCAATGGATGCACGACCAAGCAAGATCTTTCGCAGGTACGCACTGCGCACGCATGCATCAAGGGATCTCAGAAGAATACGAAAAGAAGGGGTATAGAGCAGCAGTAGCAGTAGCAGCGGTAGCCATCTATCGATCCATCGGTAGGTCGGTCGGTCGGTCGAGAAACAGAGCCAGGGTAGAGCCCAGTGGCGGTATTCGGGAAAGTTGGGGGAAGTTGGGTATAGAGCAGGTTTCTGCCGCGGTAGAATCATTTCGAGGGGCTCCTACGTGTGTGGATTCGGCATGACCCATCAGCCAGGAACAGAGCCCGCTTTGAGAGCAGGGCCGGTCGGCGAGATGGTAACGCAATGAGACCTCTACGCATGTACTGAGTCTGAGCCTCCTTTGACTGACTGACTGACTGATCGACCAAGCGGCTTCGAATTGAGGCGGAGTGGGTATGTAGCTAGCGAAGCAGTGTCCCCCTCTTCACATGTCAAGCCCAAGGCCAACATTGGGGCTCCCCCTCTCCGGTTCATGAGCAACAAGACTGCGTGTGTGAATCCTCTGCTGCTCCCCTCCCACACCTCCTCCTCCTCGGTGGGAAGAAGAAGGGGAGTGCATCACCTGGTCTGCAAGCGCATTGTTACTGCTACTGCTGGGCAGTCTCCTCCTCTTGGGATCGCCACTACGGCCAGTGGAACGCAAAGGTGTGATAGGCAGGCTGGGCGAACCAGTCGCGGTTGCGCTAGGTCTTCTTCGTGTCGCACTGCCATTGCCATTGCCATTGCCATTGCTGTTGGTAGCGGCAGAGAAGGGTCCAGGTGTGAGGAGCATCTCCTCCTCGTGCTCATTCGAGGCAAAGGCAGAGGTAGATCCAGATCCAAATGTACTCCCCAATTTAGGTGTTCGTCCGACAAAGACTCCCCTCTCACTCGTCGCTCTACTCCTTGGCTTGGGCGAAGGAGAGACATTGACGAATTCAGAGTAGGCAAAAGAGCCTGCACCACCTGCTGCGTGTTGGTTGGGGGTGTGGGGGGTTCGTGGAGCACTCTCGCTTGGTGCTGGAGAGGGGGTTCGAGGAGGAGGTAGAGGTTGCCCGGAGAGGAGACGGGCGTGCGTGTGCATTTGGACTCGACTGGGGGAGAGACGGGAGGGAGAAGGAGATCGCGAGACGGTGGAGAGCTGCTCGTTGGGATGGGAAGGCTTGAAGGGCGTGTAGGGCGGTGTTTCTACGGGCTGTGAAGAGCTTGAGCCGCTTTCGAGATGATCGCCAGCTAGAGGAATTTGCGAAGGCTTGAGACGATTGCTGTGTGGTGGAGTGATGGGCGAATCGGACGTTGGTCGACTCTCACCTCTCCCTGTCCCTCTTTCAAATACTTTGGAATCCCGTAGAGAGCTAATGATGGGAGAAGGCTGTAGCATTCTTGCCCCTCGATCAGGCGTGGGGCTACCAGCACTCTGAGCAGGCAGACGTCGATGTCTCGCTAGTCCATCCTCGTCGTCATCGAAGAGGGCCTTTCTAGCGCTAGCAGAAGACCTTTTCCGATCTAGACTGCTAAGCAAGCTAGGTGTTGCTCCTAGATGCCCTCCACTGTGGCCAGGGGTGAGCCCACTGCTGGAATCTTCACCGAGCATGCGACGCTTATTCTCGGGGGCAGTGGGTGAGCCAGCGAGAAAGAGGAGCAAATTGGCAGAAGAGTCGTCGCCTTCGTCATGGTTGGGCGGAGTCGAGGGCCGCCTGATCGCAGATCCACCATGGTTGGCCATCCTGGCTCGTCTGGGAGTGATACTGCTCGGGTCAGCAAATCGTCCTTCTTGCTTCCTCGTCGGCGTAGTCGCTGTAAGAGTAGGCGAAAAGGCCGGGCCGAGGGTAGCGTTGGATTGGGCCTTCTCCCGCTTGTTCCTTTCGCTGATGGCATAGAGGACTCCAGCGACCCGATCCGTCTCTTCATTCGTAGCTGGCTCTTGCAAAGGCGAGGAAAAGCGCACACGATGAGGCGTTGAGTGAGACGGCTGTCTGGACCGAACGCCGCTCATGAGGCCGAGGTCCTTGGCGAGAGGCGTAGCTGGATGGCCGTTGGAGAGTACGCCATGTCTTGAAGGCGTCAGGGGCTGTTGGTGAGCACTGCTGGACCAGTTGGCCTCGTCGACTCTCCTGCGCTTTGCACTACCAGAATGACCTTCTCTTGCGTCCAATGAGGGACTTCGACTTCGTTCATCTCGACCCAGGAGCAGCCAAGACTGGTGAGGATGTGCGTGGGCCAGTAGCTCCTCCCGCTGCAGCTGCGCCCTCGAAGGAGAATTGTGCGGATCAGTGCCAACAGGGGGTCCACCTCGTCTAGCCCTCTCTGGAGAGCCCAATTGCGGCAGTAAGCTAATGGCATGCAGACGGGCCGAGACGCCTAGACCTGTCAGGCCATTTCTGCCGTATGGTGAGCGACTAGTGGAGGGAGAGGGAGTGATGGCGGACGAGGCATTGCGGCGTGGGGTGGAAAAGGCGAAACTGTTGATGTGGTCTTGCGGAGGAGTCTTGGGCGTCGAGGTAGCAATGGCTTCGTGGAGCTTGCTGGCGACTTGGGGGCCAAAGACGGCGGCATACAGAGATGGCTCGGCAGACGGCGCAGGAGGGGCAGACGGTAGGGACTGCAGTCTCTGAGTGGGTGTGGGTTGCAGTTGTGAGGGACCTGGCGTAGGTGCAGGCATCACTGCTGCTACAGCAGGCGCCGTCGCTTGTGTAGAGCGGCGAGGAGTGTTCTGAGATGCAGGCTCTGCCACGGACTGAGAAGCCATAGGCCTAGCGACGCTCCTAGCGGGCAGGGCGGCCGTGGGCCTGACTACATTGATGTATGCAGCAGAGGGCGACGGAGTGATTGACATCTGAGCGTTGCTCCCCTTCCTGATCTGTTGATGGAGCCGATGAACAGCCTGATGAGTGGGAGTGAGTGCGAATCTGTCAGTGTCAGTGGTTGCAGGCGACTTGATCTCGTACATGGCCTACTCACTGCCCTCACAGCGTCCTCATTGTTCTCCTTTGAGGAAGAGGAGTCCGCAGGGGAAGTCCTATCCATCCCGCTATCGAAATCCTTGTAAGACTCTCCTTGCGATTGAGAGGAAGCCGACGATGAGAGAGAAGGAAGAGAATTGGGCGACGACGAAGGATGTCTGACCCTCATCGGGTGTATGCGGTGTGTGAATGTGTGTGGACGATTAGTAGGAGGTCAAGGTGATTATGCGTTTGATGATGCCTTGCTACCGAAAGGATGGGATCGACTTGCCCAGCGAAGTGGCAGCGATGATGTGATGATGGTCCCAACGGAGTCGTAGGGGTAATGACAGTGTGGTGTCTTGCGTGGATTGGACGGATGGTTGGATGGTTGGTCTCACTATATGCGAGATGGGGATCCGATGTGGGTGTATGCGTATATGCGCAGGGATTGAGAGCAATGCAGCTGAACTTTGTGATCCTCCGAGTGAACTCTACCCTGTGCTGTCACTCCTTTGTCTGTGTATCGCTGCCGCCTTCTTCAGTGGTGGAGGAGGTATAGAAGACGACGAGACCTTCGTCTAGTAGGAGCTTTCGTATGAAAGGGGGGGCGGGGGTGGGTTGTCGAAGGGATCGGGGACGGGAAGCGGATGGTAATGAGCTGTGGATGGGTAGGATGGGGTGGCTGAGTATCGGCAAAGGAAAGGAGGCAAGGTGCAGTTGAGATGAAGGGGGTGGGTCACGATGTAGGAGTAGTCAATCTCCTCGCATCGCATCTGCACGCCCAAAAACGGTCGGGGTGGACGCAGAGTCAGACGGGCGGGAGGAGCGGAGGTAGACGCAGCCAAGAGGGTCAGGCGTAGGGGGCGTGAGGCGTGAGGCGTGAGGCGTGGATGGAGTGAAAAAACGCGACGCGCTGGCGTGTAAAGAGGCGTTGCGCGTCCACGCCTCTTTCGTCCGGCCAAGATCGACTGCAGCGGAGGAACCAAGGCGAGCACCAGAGCACTGGCACAGCCACCACGCGCGCGCACAAGCAACGCCCAACGCGTCACCCCTCCTCCTCGTCGTCCTCCATCGACGTCCACTTGGCCAGGCCTCATTCAGCTTCCACCCCAACGCCCCGCCCGCCCGCATGACATGACATGGCATCGCAGGACATCGCAGAGCCGTGGCGGGATCTGGCATGACCCACTTAATTGCTCCTCAAGGTCCGCCCTCCCCCCCCGATCCTCACGTCCGATGCCCGTAGGTGCGCAGAAGAGAAGCCAGTGAGCGAGCTCTAAACCACTTGTGTTACGTTAGCTACGACGCCCTTGACTTGCTCTCATGGGAGGCTTGGTCCTCGGGGTGAAAGGTGTCGCAGTGAAAGGGTCAGCTGCTCTTACCAATTCCTCCGCTCGTCGCATCGCTCAATAAGCTCGCCCCAGTGGTCAGACCCCAGCTCCGCTCCCCCTTTGCCGCACGCATTGGTCCCAATGATCGCTGCTTCCGGCTGGTACGATATGGACAGAGGGACAACAAAGAGACTGACTCTCCCCGCGGTAGTGACGCGACGTGAGCACACAAGTGACATCGTACGCGTCCGACGATCACCCGTGTCGTGAACACTCTTTAACAAAGGCGAGGAATCGTAGGCCAAGGAACAGTGCTGAGCTGAGAAGATCTGGTATATCGGGGTGAATCCCAAGGAGTGAAGGTGCGGTGACTGACTGACTGAACAAACGAGAAGGAGCACATCGAACATCCCCTGACCACATCACAACCCATCCCTTCTTTTGACCTGCTCCGCTTCGTTTCCTCATTCTCGCTCCACTGCCCCCTGCCTCCTTCCCTCTCTCACACCCTGTGCGTACGCAAAACATTCGCAGCCGATTCTCCCCCAGCCGAAATGCGCGAAGTAGTGACCGTCGGCAGACCCGGTCCAGTGAGTTCATCCTCGTCTCGTTGATCGTACCTAGGTGGTTCATCGAGACCCAGTGGCGCCTGTGGTCCAACCCCGTTGCCATTGCCGCTACCAATCCCACTGCCCATGGCGTTCCCCTCTGCAGTACTATTCCCAGCGACAAGTCCAGAAGCGCTCATCGTGCGCGCATGTGAGCGAGGGAGATTTTCGATGCCCAACCCCTGCGCAGAGGGACGACGAGAGGAGTTGCGACTGCCATACGCTTGAGGCTGTGGTGATGTATAGGCTTGAGGCTGAGCTCCATTCCCTGCTTCTTCGGCATCTTCCTCTTCTGCGTAGCTGGGCATGAACATACCCGTCCCCGCAGCTGATGCCGAGCCTGTCTGGCTAGAGGAGAACTTGTTCATGTCGGCCGCAGAAAAGAGGCGACTTTCGCGCTTACTGCTTCGGCTAGTGCTGGGAAATGCAATCGCATTTCCTGATTGGTTGACTAGCGACGAGTCAAGACTGTTGACGCCGGATTCCTCTTCCTCTGTTTGAGAGACTTGGCTGTGCTTGACGCCTTCGTTGGCCTCTTCATCTACAATAGGAGCTGCGCCTATCGTCTGAGAGCCGAGCACAGCAGCCGTTGATGCTTCATCTGCCCCATCGATACCAAAGCATTGCTCAAAGGTGGTAATGAAAAGTCCAAAGAGACCAGCAGGAATTCCTAGCGTGGGGCTAAAGACGATGCCTACATTTCTGACTGTCATCTTGTTGACATCTTCATGGTTGGTAACCTTGATCAGATGCTGGATTAGGGCTCTTAGCAGAGAGTAATTCGGCCTTGGCAGACTAGACACGAGAGAAGCTAGCTCTTGCGTCCGCTGTGTCCGATCAACGACGTCGCACACGCGCAGAAAGTCCATGTGCATCTCCTTCGTGAGTATACTCGAGGGTAGCTCGCGCAGATACGTCTTGAGAAGACCCGCTACGGCGTGAGGATCGCGCACGCTGCCTTTTTCTCCGTCTTCCACCTCCTTGACCAGGTCCACATCGCCTTCAGTGTCGAAACGATCGCGGAGACCCTTGACAGCAGTGGAGCTACCGCTGAGACGGTAAATACCTTCCTCCCTTATACCACCCTTGCTCTCGAGAAAGTCGATGCAGCGATACACTACACTCGGAATGGCCGTATCGCTTGCTTCACCAGCATTGATCGGAGAGACACTTATAGCCTGTAGTAGAGGGACACCAAAGACTGGTGGGCGTGGCTGACCTGCTGCGCCGGTACTGCTGTTGGAGGCACTATTGCCAAACCGGTGCCAGAAGCGCCTTCGATCGTCCCTCCGCCCGGCAGCAGCAGAATCTGCAGTGGTATCCTCCCGATTGCCAAATTTGTACCCAGCAGGGATAGGTGCGCCTGAGACCGGTCCGGAGATGGGAAGCTTGGATCCACGGTCCTTGGCATTAGGAGAGGCCAAGCCCGGATGCGTACTAGATGAATCGGTAGAAGGAGCTGCAGCGCTGCCTCTACGTCCGAATCCGCCATCACGGCTTCGTCTGGAGGGCTCTTCTCCTCCTGCGACTGCCAACATTCCACCACTACCGCTGTTTTCCCGTGCTCTGAACCGGCGGGAAAGGCTGCCACTTCTGGAAGGTCGATTGGGGAGCACTGCGGGTACTAGGGCAGGGGCAGCTGCAGGAGGCACGCTTGTGGGCTCTGCTGTAGCGGACATGTCGCCAGAAGGACTGGGCTGCATCTGGGCTGCATTATCTGGAGCCCGGCGTTGCCTGTCGGGCTGCGCAGAGAGATTGCTCGACACACTATCTGTCGTTGCCATCATCGGAGCTTGAGTATGAGAAGAAGTCGGAGCTGGAGCGGGACTCGTGGGCAAGACTGCCGGGACTGCTTGTGGCTGAGAGTCCGGACCTGAAGGCGAATCGTTCGGAGAAGAAGCGCTTCCGACCTGACCCTTCCTTTCCTTGTCGCTATGATCAATGGCCCTGACCAGTATGTCCACCCATTCGTCCCTCTCTTCGTCAGACTCGGCGCATAGCACGTGCCTGATCAGCTGTGGTTGCCCTCCAACCGCATCCAGGCCATTCGTGCCATTGATCCTCTCTTTGCGCTCCAAGATGAGGAATGCATGTCGATATGAATTCTCGTCGGACTCGCTCGACTGGTTCTTCTGCTGCTTGCCAATTTGAGCCCCTCTGAGGTCAATGCTGCCTAGCAAAGGTCCTCCTTTACCCTCGAGGTAATCCAAGCGTTCTCCATTTTCCAAGGAGTACAGCCTAGTGACCCATCGACCCAGATTCTGGCCCTTTTTGGTCAAGAGGCCTTCCTTGGTCATCGCAGAAGGATCCTTAATCGGTACCGGGACGAAGTCGGTGCAGAGGAAAGTGCAAATGTCGTCCTTGTCGGGCAGATTGATCGCCAGTAATGTGTCAAAGTACGCTTCAAGGATAGCCTGTAGATAGGGATGCAGGGAAAGGTGAGCACATTCAAGGAGGTGGAGAGGAGCCAGGTGTGAGCGGGAGGTGCGTCAGAATGGGCCCGAGCGCCGGAAAGGGGCGCAAGTGTGAGGGACACTCAAGCGACCCTCTCTGAATTGCATTCCGAGCCTCCCTCTTTCCGCTTGCAATTCTCCTGCTCAATCAACTCACCTTTCTCAAATCGACCTTGCTAGGAGCATGGTCCTTGAACAGACTTCTGTCCGGCAACTGACAATCGACCATGTTCCTCAGCGCAACTTTGCCATGTCTGTGCTTCAGCGTAGCGTCCAGTCCAAGCACATCGGAATATAGCTTCTCTACCATCCACTTGTCCAGACGACCAGCAGCGACGGGTCCATCGAGCTGCACGAGGAGGAAAAAGGAGACCATCTCTCTAGCGCGTTCGTTGTAGCGGAGATTTGTCCCTTGAACAGTTACAGAGACTTGCCTGAGCAGAGCATTGTTCAGGCGGGGTTGAGGTGGACCACTTGAGGAGGAGATGCGGCCAAGATCCACACTGCCTGGTGGACCGTTCGAAGCGACTTCAGCCAATGCTTTAGCGAATGAGAAGGCAGAGCCGGTAGATGCGTCTCTGGGCTCCAGCTTGAAAGTGGAGGCTTTCTTGCCTATGCTTGGACGGCTGGGAGATGGGGTTCCACCGAGCATACCGCCGACATCTTTCCGAGAGGAGCGGATTGGGGTTGCGCTTGAATCATCCGTCCAGGCAGAGGGAGAGTCCGCGGCAGCTGTAATTGATGTATTCGACAGAGCAGACCTGATCTCGCGGATGGAGCGCACAGGCGTAGCAGTGCTCTGACTGGAGACGAGAGGTGGCAGAGGTTCCTGGCTCTGAGCAGAGTTCGAGGCCGCAAGAGGTACACTGTTGGTGGTATCGTTCGACGAGCTGCCGTATTTAAGGGAATTGCTGATTCTTGACTGGCCCTCAACGATGGAATCATTTCCCCCTCCCACTGAGCTACTCTCAATGCCAGTATACTCTCCCTGAGACTCCAGGCTATTCCGCAAGCGTCTTGCAGTGGTGCTCCCACTAGATCCGAACACGTCTTCGGTAAGCGGAGAGGCTACGTCCTCACGCTGCCCATTGCCCGCGTCTGTAGAGCTAGTGTTCCGAGCAAGCTGCTGCGACTGCTGCCAGGCCTTGGCTGCTGCTTGTTCTTGCATCATCGAATTGGAAGATCGCTTTGCAGCTGCTACCTCCCCTTGATCTTCCAGACCATCGGTAGCAGTAGCAGGGGACGCTCTTGCGCTCGCTGTCCGAGCCTGCGCTTTCTCGAGGCTGTCCATCGTTGCCGGCCTGGAGAAGGACGGGGCGATTGTTGAGATGCCTGCCTGAGAGGGAGAGTCAGCACCTGCGCCCATCTGCAAGGATGAAGGTACTGGTGGTAGAGAAGAGGCTGCTCTCGAGGAAGAGCTCGGGGGCACAGAGGTCATTCCAGGCGGATGATGAGCTTCGGAAGAGGAGCCAGAAGAGGAAGGCCGCTGTCCATTTGGAGGTGGAGTAGGGATCTCCCCGGAGTCGTTGGTCCCTGTGCGCGGACGACCTTTCAAGGAAGGGGAGCTGCCATTCCAGCCATTATTGGACCCGCTAGGCGTCCGTAGGAATCCGGCTTGTGATCCCGTGGCAGGCGACCTTGCAGCATCTCCACCAGCTGCGCCCAGTCTGGCCTTGAGGGCTTCGTTCTCCTTTCTGATTCTGCCCATGAGGTTCCATATACGGACGTTCTCACTTGACAGCTTCCCCGCCTCCTGACAAAACTTGTTGCGATCATTCAGAGCGTCCTCCAGGGCTTGAGACACCTCGCCATTGTTGCGACTGAGCACTTCCGATAGGGAAAGAGGTTGGTAGAGGCTCGAAGGATGAGAGATTGCGCCTGATGTGGATCGGGACATAGTGCCTGTAGTTGGCAGTGCGGCTCGGCTAGAGGAAGAAATCTGAGAGTCGGCAGTGTCCGCCTCTGGTAAGCCCGAGCCACTGCCTACTGACTGATTGAGGTCGGAATTGAGGCGTGACCGTGCGGCAGGGAGATAGGAGCTATTGGAATGGGATGTGGAAAGAGGGAGAGGGGAAGACGAGACGGACGCTGCGCCTCCTCTCTGATCAACCAGGGAGCTTGCCTCGGGTAGCCCTGAGCTGGTGGAGGAGAGGGGGAAGGAGCTGCTGCGCAGACCATGGCCTCCTTGAGATGGCGAAGACTCCCGCGAGGGGGAGGTCAGAGCCGCCATGGGTTGCTTATCTCAAGCTGTTGATCGCTGACGAGGATGAGATTGCGTCTTGAGGCAGAGTCGCGTTAGAGCTCGACAGTGCCTCGGCAACGTGGTGGGGGAGGGTGAGGCGTACGGGTAGACTCTTGGCGAGGTGTAAGTCGTTGTTGGAGTTGTTCAGCCACGGTGATGAGGAAGATCGGCAAGAATGTTTATCCTGAGTGAACGGCGGAAAGGAAGCAGATGGGGATCGGTGCATAGAATGCTAAAGTTGCACGCAAGGGGCCGCTTCGAGTGAGACGCCAAGGGGTTAGATAGCGGCGGTGCACAAGGGCTGAGTCGCCGAAGGTCCGGAGTGGAGAGAAGGAGACTGAGAGGCGAGGTGAAGAAGGTGACGACGACGACGACGAAGATGGAAGGACGACGTAGGATGAAGGTGCCACGAGTAAAGAGACGACGATGACGACGATGGTGGAGAGGCAGCTTGACAAGACAAAGAGCACTCGCCTATCCTCTAGTCTACCACGCCC
Source organism: Microstroma glucosiphilum (assembly GCF_003144135.1). NCBI lineage: Eukaryota > Fungi > Basidiomycota > Exobasidiomycetes > Microstromatales > Microstromataceae > Microstroma > Microstroma glucosiphilum. Next base: position 388,044 of record NW_020289927.1, on the reverse strand, counting down.
CCACCCACCTTGATCGATCGCATGCGAGCCGAGGCACGTCCCCCTTCTCGTCTGCACTACGGCCTTTGGGCGCCGCTGGCTGGCCGGGCGCGTGGGGGGCAGAAGCAGAGGTGCGTGTAGGCGCATGTCCCTCCAGCGGCCCGCTTCCTTGCAGCTCGTGACGCCCAGCCTTACCAACTTGGCAAGTCGACGGGTAAAGGGGCGCAGATGGCACCACAACAGAAGAGCACAACTGCCGAAACGTCACAGCAGCAAGGAACTCTGGCACCTCACATCACCGAGCCGATCCCTCGGTAGAATCGCATCGGGCCATCTCCATTGGCCAGTCTACTGGCGCAACGCTCTACCCACCTAAGGCTACCTCTGCATCGGTGTCAGCAACGATCATTCTAGTCAGACGAGGTGTCAAGATGAGAGACTGCACACGCTGGCGCCATGTCTTGTTATAGATCACTGCAAATAGATGCTGACTGTGCGTGTGTAGCCATGGAATGACACATCACCGTCTGCGAGAAGATCGACACAGCCTTGTTCCTTGCGGGGTTTCCGGTTCCGATCCGATTCTGGCGTTCGGTCCGCGCGCGGCTCCGCGCGAGATAATTATTCCTCGAGAGCAGCCGACGGGGCGACTTACGATCTTCTGAGGCGGCATGGCAGGCAATCAAGTCCATCTAATCGCCCCTCTACACTCACATCGCCCCACTTGAGCCTGGTATCAGCCATGGCGTCCCTCACATCCTCCTTCTCTCGGTTGGCATTACGCTCATCCGCACCACGCCAGCTGGCAGCTCGAGCTCTGACCACCTCTGCGCCCCGCTCCAAGCCTGCGTCTTCCAGCGCTGCTCCCACTCCTGTGCTGGACCTGCCCATTGAGACAATTGGCGTCGCCTCTTCCTCGACCACGCCTCTCCCCAACGCAAACAGAGTCAAGGCTGTCAGAGCACCAACATCTCCCCTGGGTCAGCCCAAGAATGTGCGGGAGCTGACACGGATAGGTAGAGCTCGCCAGCTTCTCAGCTGGACGTGGCTCGAACCAGAACAAATGACGCAGCTCACAAAGCTCACAGAGGCAGGTACACCAGAGGAAAAGCTCCCTGGATGGGTGGACAAGGAGCACGAGAATGCAAGGAGCTTCTGCGAAGCGCGCAGTAGGCTATGGGTCCCTTCCACCCTGCCCGAGGGTGTCAGTGCAGAGTCGGTAGAGGAATGGCTGGAACAACAAAGAGTGGCTCTGCGACAGAGCAGCACCGGAGAGATGGCCCAGTATCTGTCAGTGGCAGAGCAAAATGATGCGGTCCTCAAGCCAGTCTGGAAGAGCATGACAAAGCATCAGAGGGAGAATGCGCTCATCGAATGTCGCTTTTCCTCGCTCCGTAAATTGGGATGGAGGACCGGGTACTCCGCCGGCTACCCGCTTCCAGAGGAGGCCATGACCGACGAGCGTCGTGCTCTTCTAGATCAAGTCAAGCTGGGAGGTGCGGAGGCTACGCAAGCGCTCATCTCTCTGCAGAGCATGGACGATGAAGTTGCATGGGACTCTTGGTTGCGTATGTCGCCCGCAGAGAGGGCGGCGGAAGAGGCAGAGGTTTGGGCACAACGAGATCGTTCGGTAATTTACCTCGACAACTCGCCGTCGAACCAAATCGTCGGCAGGAACTTTCCTCGGTGGTACGAGACGCCTCAGCGCGCAGGCCAATTGGTCTATCTGCCCAACTTTATCATCAGATTAGTCCGCAACTATACTCCTCGCGGCAAGCCCTACGACCCGTGGAAGGCTACGTTTCGAGTCCCGCTCAATCTCCACAAGCACGCCTTGAGGTCATTCCTCTTGAGCGTCTACGGTCTCAGGACCACCTGGATCCGTTCCATGATCTACCGTGCTCCCGTACGACGAGGTGGCTCCTTCAGGACACAAAAGACGACTGGCTCCGTCGGCACATGGAAGAAGGTCGAGGTAGGTCTCCTCGAGCCCTTTGTGTACCCAGCCATGAGCGAGCGCTTCAAGAAGGATGTGCTGCTCGAGGACGAGGTAAAGCGCGAGCAGACGAGGACGCAGATGAATCTCAGTGGCACGAGACGATGGAGGGGTGGTAGACCAGTGCAGCGTTCCTTGGCTCCTGCTCACCTGCAGAAGAATCACTACCCGGAAATGGACCAGGCGCTTACGCAGGAGCAACAAGAAGCCAAGCTCGTCGCTCATATTGGCTCACCTGCTGCTCCCAAGGATCCACAGGAGCCGTCTAGGAGTAAGGGATTGTATAACCTTACGACGAGGAGCGGAACGCACCCTTCCAAGAGACACTCCAATATTCTCAAGGTGCTCAATGGACTACGGAAGGAGAGGCAGAGGTTGGTGGAGGAGAGGGCAGAGCAGCTCAAGGAGGTCGCGACGCCGTCAGCTGGGGAGAGCAGGGCGCCATGAGCGGGGAAAAGACGATTGTGGGTTCACAGCTGGAAGAGGATTTGCAAAGCATCAGCAACTGTCATGTTCCATCTGGCGTCAGACCTTCAATACGACTACCCTCTATTGTGGCAAGCTACACTGACGTGAACCATGAACGTGATTGTCCATGATTTGGCCTTATGTAGAAGCTATGAAGCACGTCTTCATGTCACGAACATCCTCCTAGCGAATCTCGCATCACGCTGCAACAGGAGCAGAAGCAGAAGTGCAGGTATTGTTCGGTTGATTAACAGGTCAGGGGACACTGCGTACAGGGAGAAAATGATTTATCTAAGAAGGGTAAGGTGCGTAAAAGACGAAAGGATGTAAGGGAGGTAGAGGTAGTGGTAGTGGTAGGGAGAGTCCATTGCGCCATTGGGGTATGATCGAAGAAGCGCCAGGTGGTCGGTGATAATTGATTGGTAGCTGACCCTGATGGCCGATAGCTCCCTCAGCATCCCGTAAGCTTGAGCTCCTTCTCAAGCGAGGTGATTCCCAGCTTATCCTCAATATCAGTAACCGCACCACCTAGCGTCTCATCTAGGAAATCCTCCGTGTCTGTGACTCCCAATCCCTTTTCAATGTAGCAAAGACCTTTTCCAACTAGTTGAACATCGGAAAGACCAGAAGTCTCATCTTCGCAAGAGGTTAGACCGAGAGAGTCTTCAAGAGAGGTGATGCCGAGGACGTCTTCGATGCCGGTGATGATACCACCGAGAGCACCATCGAGGGCGTCTTCGATGTCAGTGACGCCTGGAAAGAGTGAGTGGGAATCCAATGGTGTCAGTTAAGTCTTGGTAAGGGGCGGGGAAAAAGTGGGGGAAATGGAGAAACTCACCTAGACCAGCCTCAAGGAAACAAACACCCTTTCCGACCGTCTGAATATCACCGGCTGATCTAGCAGCCACTGGTGCAACGGGGGCGGCTGAGACGCTAGCGACGAGGCCAAGGGCGGCTAGAGAAGCAGTAAAGAGGGCAAATCGCATCTTGAATGTGAATATGAGCTGGAACTGGGAGGAAAGGGAGGTTGGGAGTGAGAGGAATGGGAGTGTCGAGGATGAATGTTCTTTTTGTGAGGAAGCGAAAGAATGGATTTGAAGGGGCAAGAACCTGAGCTCTCTTTATAGCACTCCTTCTGGCGGATCGAGGTCCATATCCCGGTATACTCTCTGTTTAGTCAGTCTGCCCGCCATCACCCATCGTACGCCGAGGATCGACAGAGGTCTTGGCAAGGGTGCAATGACCTCGGCACCGTCATTCCCCTATCTCTACCGGCGACTCCTCTGGCCCTGCGAATACGTGAACATGAGCGGTAGATCCATCGACGTACAGCAGGTGTGTTAGAATTCAGGGTCTTGCGGAAGGAGGATTGTTTGTTCCGCTCAATTCTTCGATCTCAAGGGTATCTCGGTTGATGACGACTAGCGCCTAGCCTTCTTCTCGTCTAATGATGTCAAGCGAGACAACTTTTAGATCAAGAAACAGGTAGCCTGCACTGAGCCCTTTGAACTTCACCAACTCACCCAGATTTCCGACAGATCGTGCGCCCACGGGAAATGCCAGTGACACTTCACCGGCGCGTAGATGGGAGTGGTCTCGTGCAGCGGGCAATTTTCCACAGAGATAAGCATCTTCAGTCACCGAAGAACAGACATCTGATACAGAACGTCCCGATGGACAGACATTCCGCTCTGGAATGCCCAGAAATCCTATTCTAGAATTCGCCGTGTATTCCATACAGGGTAGACGTTTCCGTACGGGTTGCAGTACCCTACCTCGCTTGGATATCTATGGATATCGCGCTCCTCCGGCCCGGAGCGATCCATCCGTACCGGCAACGGGAGTGCGAAGCGAAGTGAAAGCGAAGCGAGAGCCCCGACTGAAAAAGGCCGGAGAGATATACTAGGTGCGTCATCTACACCCGGAAATTGGTACAGTCTACCTCGAGATATCGAGATAAGACGCTCAATGCTCCGCCGGGGTCAGACGAGGACGCTGCAGGTGACACCGGCGACTTGGATTTTCTGGGCAGCGGGCGGGGATCTGAGACATGGAACGTCCCGCTGCACTGGAGAGGAGGAGAGCGGGGAGCCTCTTTGGACCTCGTACCCTCACTGTCTAGGCTACCAGCTGACTTGATGCTTCTAGCACTGGGTATCATCACCATGCAGACAGACCCACCGAGGTAGGGAGGATAAGTCTCACCAGCGCCTTCCTGCAGAGGTTGGCCCGCCCTCGATGTAAGCGAGCCGAGCTAAGATAGCAGAAGCCAGACGCCGAAGTCGTCATCACCCTATTCTTGGTATGCCCTGTATATCGCCTCTATGCATACTGTCTCCTTCGATCGCAACCTGCGTATCCTTATCTCTGGCAAGACTCGGACGGTCGGTAACCAATTAAAGCCAAGCTCAATGTGAAGCTGCGTTGCTGGAAGTCCGGCCAGGAGAGTAATGCCGAGAGCAGCAAGGGACTGGGGATTCTTTCACGCTCACCTCGAGTGACCCGAACCTCTGACGTTGAAGGCGGTCCGAGGCGGCAATATGAATCTGACATAACGTTATTGAGGCACGAGGCCATCTCAAGTGAGACAGAACATCTGTTGATACAGCTTCTGTGTGGTAAGTGGACGGACGGGCAGACGGGCATTCCTGGACGGACAGAGGTTCGACAGAAGGCCTCGCAGTCCACGGCAGTAAGCATTTCTGCAGTAATGATCACACGACTTGTCAAGGGGAGAGGGTAGGCCAGTGGTGCTGGTACCGTCAGCCCTGGCACGTCAATGAGTCAGTCTCTACACCTACGAAAATTGCGTTGACCAGACCAACAAGAGCGCACCTGGGAGGACTCAAAAGGCAAAGCTCGGCGTGCCAATGGCTATTCTTCTCCACCTCAGATCAGACCTAAACGCACAGCTGCTTCCCAGTCAAGGTGGCTAGATCTCAATCTCGCTCCTCTACTACGCCCTGTCCGTCTTTTCGAGCGAGCTCATTGCCGCAATGGTCACCAACACCTGCAGAGAAAGCCTATGTAGTAATGAAGCTAATCAGAATGTGAAGAGTGAAAAAAGTACAACGGCAGGCAGGAGAGATGCCATGCAGAGCAGAGAAAGTCTACATTAGGCTATCAGTCCTATCTCCTCCTCCCATACCCACTAATTTCCACTGCGAGGTTCGTCGCCATCACCACCGAGTAAGCTCCGATCAATCCCCACCCCATCTTCCTACCCAGCTCAAATCCATTGAGAGGCGCGACGATCAGAGTGCCCAGTAGTACCAGCAGAAGTCCAGCGCCAGAAGAGAGGAGAGTAGGGGAGAGTTCGATCTTGTAGACTGGAGTGGAGGGATTGAAGTGCGATGAGGAGGAAGAAGAGAGGATGTAGGTTCCTGAGAGGCCGATACCTAGGAGGAGGTTGAGGAGAGGTCCAGCGAAACAGGCTGAGATCTGCGAGGGGAGAGAATCAAACCCACGTAGGAGATGGTCAGTCACGGATACACTTCACTGGAGCCTGGGCAGGATGCACTACTCACTGCCATAATCGGGTACCCAGCCCTGGCAATCGTTACATTCGCAACCAGATCCGCGAGCGAGTTACCCGCAGCAAAGATGGTCAATCCTAAAATCGCGTCGCTCAATCCACAGATGAGACCTAGCGCCTGTAGAATCGCCACGACTTCATTGACTACCGTGGAGATCCAGGCGATGCTTACGCAGAATCCAATGAAGCAGCGTGAGAGGGATAGGAATGCCAGCGTGGGCGGAGAGTACCAGTAGCCTCCTACTTGACGAGCTCGTAAGGCTAGTAGGAGGACGCTTGTGGCCAGGACGGTTGAGAAGAGGAAGGAGTAGAGGAACCACTTGAGACTGTACTCTGGTACTACTGCCCATGCTAGAAAGGGCGGAGCTAGGAAGCATTGCGAGATGGATAGCACTAGATGCGTGTTCGGAGAGAGGGGCGTGAAGTGGATGGAGTCGCCCGAGGAAGAAGAGCAGAGTGAGGCGGCGTCTGCATTATTCCCAGTAACGCCTGAACCCCGGTCTTGAGCTCCTGAGCCAGTCAGATCGAGAGGGCTCATTTGCTGTGCTGACAACCCTCTCAGAGCGCCGGCTACATCGAGATCCCTCTGCTTGTTGGCCAACACCTGCCTCTCTTCCTCGTCCTTCCAAGGATCGCTCTCCATCACTCTCCTCTCTCCTGTATTGAGGTCCAGAATACTCTCCACCTCAGCGCTCGTCCTTGGCTGAGCATCGCGCTCTTCCGCATCTCGGGCGAACAGATCCCTCTCGTCGCCTTTGAGTGTCAGAGCTCCACCCGAGCCAACGTCTCCTCCGAGAGCATTGGCAGCAGCCCTCGCTTCTCCCTCGTCGTCTACCACTGGCAGCGTGAGAGTGAGAATCACAAGAGGCGGCGCATTGACCACGCTCAGGATATAGCCTAGAATCGACTTGCTCTTCCAGTGACGCAGTGAAGGGCAGAGGACCCGGAGGAGCGACTTGGCAAGCCCGAGTGATTGCGGCCGTCTCACTGTCGACACAACCTCCTCCCCCTCCTCTCCTTCTTCCGGTACAACAACGATGGAGGGTATCGCCTGTGTCCCTTGTGCTGTGCCATTCGACGAGGAAGGCTGATCCGGGATCTGTAAATGAAGAAGTGGTGGCGCACGAGCGTCGTCTGCTTGGTCATTGCCATCATCGCAGCCATCCCCTGCTCCGTGCTCCTTCCAGGGATCCTCTATCCCACCAGCGCGGACCAGTACCGGCTGGTGGTTCTGACTAGAAGCGCCCATGTTAGGCATGTCCGTGGCGCTCCGGGGCATCTTTGGTCTAGGTGACATCGATCCGCTCACGGAAGGCCCGGCAGCGGAAGCCGTAGCGACGGCTATGGAAGCAGCAATGCCGCTTTCGAGCGAAGGCGCCCGGTGATGACTGCCGGGACGATTCTGATGTTGATGGTGATGATGATGTGGCAGGGACTGCTCCGGATCTCTACTGCTCGCAACGTCTAGAAAGTCTGCTCCTTCTGTTCTCACTTCTGCACCTGGGCTTCGCGTCCCCTCGGCTGCCCCGAGACTTCGAACCACATCTCTGAACTCTACTGCTCCGAGGAGCGAATGTCTAGGCATCAATGCTCCTAGAGGTCCACCGCCGCCCCTGAGCCTGGACTGTGTCCGCACCAGAATATGTGGCGGCCGAAGACCGGCGTTGTTTGCGTGATGCAGGCTGGGACTGAGAAGAGGGGAGGAGAGAGGCGCTGCCTCGAGGTCTCCGGTAGAGTGGTTCCGTCCGACGCCTCGCCTCAGATCTCCCCTTTCTAGCTCACGCCCTCTTATCTGGATGCTCGAGCCCCACACCTCTGATGGGTCGAGATCGAGATCGTTCGACTGGGGCTGATACTCGGGGCTGAGGAGCTGGCCCTGTCGACCACTTTCGAGGGCGAGTAGAGTGCCGTTAGGCGGGGTATGCGAGCGCGAAGGCGTCCGGGGAGGGGTAGGTCTGAGGTCGTCTCCCTGGACCGGCTCATCGTCTTGCTCGGTGGTGTCGAGGTAGGCACTTCTACTCTGCTCCCAAAGCATCCTTTTCCGCCTTTTTCTCTCCTCCCATAACGAGCCCACGATGACCGTCGCAGCGTAGAGGAAGTAAAGGCCTACCATGGCAAGACATTCGCCTAGCGTGAGCTTGCCGTCCACCAGATACATCATGGTCGCTGCTACGCCGACGGTGAAGAAGCCGACGTCCCGGAGGAAAGGATACGGTCTCACTTTGAAGGGCTTGACAATCATCATGCATCCAGCTACTACAGAGACGATGAAGGATGCTGCTCCTATGAGCTCGCCAATGGCTAGCTGACCCGAGCCAGAGGACATAGCTGCAAAGGTAGAAAAGACGTCTGGAGAGCCATTGCCCAGCGCTAGGAACGTGACGCCGGCGGTGGTTTCGTTGAGCCCCAGTCTGCTGCTAAGTGTTCCCAGATTCGGGCAGAAGAAGTCGCTCGCCACGAGTCCAAGACAGCTGAAGAGGAACATGATCCAGAAAGCGATACATGCCATTGCCAAGACTCTTTGCAATGTCAGCCCGGCGGTGAGGGGATCGCCTTCCTTGTTGTCGCCATCTCCAGCATGCCTTTGATGGCTTCCGAGGGAGGAGCAATAGTAGAAGGAGAGGTAGTTTAGCCGGCCTGAGCTAGGGCAGTGTGCTGCAATGTGATCGCAGAGCTGGCGTGGAGGTAGAGAAAGTGGGAGAGGATCGCAAGCAGGAGAGGTCGGCACATGATGCTTGGCGGTATGAGTCGTCGAGTGGGAGAGTGCTGATGTAGGAATGAGCGAGTGAGTGGAAGTGGCTGTGGCCCCAGACTGCGTTGCAGAGGTGAGCTTCGAGGCCACATCGACGGCAGATGCAGCAGCGGGGAAGGTGATGCAGGCTGCTAGCAGCGCCAAAAGCAGAGTAGCGAGCGTCCACTGCCGCGATGTATGGCTCTGAGGCCTGTACTGCATTTCGGCTAGCCTCCGCTGGGAAACGGCCCTTTGACGAGGTAGCAGTACAGTCAGAAATAGATGGCGCCCTTTCAAAGAATGAGTGAGTGCGGCGAGCAACTGACGACGCGTGAGATGGATATGGGCGTAGAGCAGATGACTGTCACGATGACACCATGGCGAGTACGAAGGAAAAGGAGATGATGCTGAGGACGATGGTAAAGGCAAGCAGTGCAGTATTGTAAAAGGGCAGCCGAGGTGGAGACGAGTGGCAGCTGCCGCCTGGTGTAGGAACAGGGTCCATCCGCCCCGCCAAGCCTCACCTCGCCAAGCCCAGTCAAGTCGGAACGGAAGACAGGGCGGGACCGCGCGAGGCAAGAAAGTCACCACCGACGGGCAGCACGAAGGAAAGGAAGCCGAGGATGGTAGACTCAGACGCAGACGATACGGTTAGCACTGCTCGTCGTCATCACCTTCATCATCACCTGACAGCATACACACAGCTACCAAGATGCCGTCGCCAGCAAGATCACTGCCTGCTCTCGTCAATCACGCAGCCGCATCGTCCTCTTCCTCATCGTCCAGGACAATCGCCAGGGCCACGACGGTAGCAGTGCAGCAACAGAGAAGGTGAGGCGAGCAGCAGCGCATATATACAGTCTACAGATGAGCAGTTTCACTTACGATATCCTCATCCATCCTACTTCCTTCGCCATCTCAGCTTCTCCTCCTCCCACTCTAGCGCAGCTCCTCGCCGCGTGGACGGCTCCACCCCCAAGCCCACCCTGACACAACGCATGCTCGACGCCGGTCGCAAAGCCCTCTTCGGTGGTCGTCGTGAGCGCGAGGAGCTAGCCCGCGAAGGTGGTCTCACCCCCGAATCGTACCGTCGTCTAGAAGAAGATCGTCGTCGTGCTTCTGCCCTCGCCTCTGTTGATGCTTCTGGAGATTCACTACTGGGAGAGGAGAGTGAGCGGACCGAGGTGGATCTCAAGATGCAGCGATTGATGCAGCGAGTCAAGGATAAGCAGGAGAAGCGTCTCGCTCGTAAGCGCTGGGGAGGTTCTGGGGCAAAGGAACTCGAACACAAGTATTCCACTGCCGACTTTCGTATTAGTCCACGCAAGTTGCAAGACTTGGCGGATCAAATTGGAGGCAAACCGATTGATTATGCGATTTTGCAGATGCAATTCTCCCAAAAGGACGCTAGTTCGAGGATTCTATCTACGCTGGCTTTGGCGAGGGATCATGCGATTGCAAAGGGAATGGAGAGGAGCAGAATCGTTGTCAGTGAGGCTTGGGTGGGTAAGGGCACTGTGCTACCCCGTATTGAGTGGAAGGGAAGGATGAGGACCGGAGTCAGACATCACCGCTTCAGTCGACTTTCGGTGGTGCTTCGTCAAGGAAAGACGGAGGAGCAAGTCAAGAAGGAGAAGATTGAAAAGGCACAGAGAATTGTGAGGAGTATTGGGCATGGAGGCGTGGCTAGATTGCACAGGCCAGAAAGTGTGTCGAGGGGACCATGGGCTTATTGAGCCTGCGAATCGTTGCAAGCAAGCAATGAACGCAATATATTGACATGTCACTCGAAAACAGCTATACATGGATACACCGAGCAGAGGTCATATGGACGCTATATGAACAAAGATGGAGCGGTATATACGAGGTGTCACAGCACCTCCAGTATCTGGTCGCAGATGCCACTCTCAACCAGGCCTCGTCTCTCTCACCCTTCCCCTCACGCTTCGATGGCCACAACGTCCGTTGCAGCAGTCACGGCTGCTCCCTCACCCTTAGCCCGGGCAATGAGGTGCAGATCCCTCTTCAGTCTCTCCAGCTCCTCGCTCGCAATACCGATGCGATGAGCGACGAGTTCCAGAGCACGCTGCAGGTGCTCGTCCTTGCCTACGTCGAGTGCCGAGCTGAGGTCTACACAGAGGCGCTGAGCTGTTGGCGTCGAAGTCGACTCGCACGTTGAGGCGGGGAGGGTCTGTTGCTGAGCTAGTCCTGTGTCGAGAGAAGCAAAGGCGGGAGGAGCTTGAGGTATTGGCCCAGAGGTGGATTGGGTAATGCTAACGACCGATTGTGTGGCCCTAGTCGTGGTAGTCGTTCTGGTCACGGTATTGTGACCAGCCAAAGCTATGCCCCTGGATGCATTTGTCCCTGCAAGCTGACCTGCTTTCTGTCCCTGATCAAAGCTAGCGACTCCAAACGTATTGCGTGATTGCCTCTTCCTTCCCCTCTCACCCTCGCCAAGGTGATCCTCTCCCGGCTGCAACAACCCTTCTTCAAAACCACCCGCGGCGCCACTCTTGACGCCCCACTCCTCACCAGGATGAGGCACAGCTGTAAGAGAGCCAAAGAGGCGCTGTGCTTCGTGTTCGCTGAGGGTGCGGCGGGAGCGAGTGCCCCAGGAGAGCATGGATGACGACGCTGTCGAGACGTGCGCTTGTACCTGAATGGGAGGGATCACGAGCTTGATAGGAGCTTCAGGCTTGATCCCTTCGTTGCCCGCCTGAGCTAGCTGGACTTGGGCCTTCGTCTCGGTCACCTGACTCGCACTGCCTCTAGTCGCAAGAGTGGATGTCGGAGGAAAGATTGTACTTGGCAGATCCATGTCTTCCCACTGTCCACCATCATGTGGCGTCACACTATGGCCAGAAACAGCCCTGAGCACGTGTGGCATCTGTCTCTCGTCTCGAGCGGTGGCAGGGAACACCTCCCTCACAGGTGCGTGCTGCGTCTTTCTCAATCGCCCAGCCTCGCTTGCTACGCGTTCCCTCCAGTCCCGAATTCCAGCAAAAGAGAGGGTGGAAGTCGAGGAGGCTCCAGTCTCGGGCTCGAGATTCAGCTCATCGGCAAGAGCGTCTGCATAGCCGTACTCTCTGGCTTGGACTTGAGCTAGAAGGGACCAAAATTGTGTCTCGAGAGCTCGATCGTCTCGAGGATCTTTCAGGGCTGGGCGAGTATTGCTAGATCTGTACCTCTCGGATGAGTTGGGGACAGGTACCTCACGACGGTCTTCTACGACAAGCGGCTGAGTAGTCGCAAGCTTACCATCCCTCTGACCACCTCCATTAGCACCCGCACCGTACTTGCTCTTGCTGTTGAGCCCAGCCGCGTTACTACTCGGCAGACAAGAAGAATCGGTCGGAGGGCCCAGACTGCCAAAGTCCAAGCTGGCCTCTTCCTGTGAGATGAACGTGACCGTCTCTTCCGCAGCCGAAGCGCTAGGGCCAGAGGGAAGGTCAGCTCCCTTTGTAGGCGAGCTTTGATTCGCACTTTGCCCAGGCACCGCACCCGGGCTGTCCAAATCAATGAGCGGAGCCGCCGCATCGACAACATTTACCTCGCGCTGAGTCTTGCCACTGCTTCCCTCCTCGCGATGCGTGACAACAAATGCCAGCTCGCTAGTCTGCGTAGCCGCCTCGCTGACTTTACGCTGTGCAGTGGCGCGCTGCTGAGATGGCAGCTGTTGCTTCCTTGGCGTATTCGGCAAAGAGGGCAAAGGGACAGACGGAGGTCGGGAGCGCTGGCTCCCATTGGAGGAGCGAGACATTCGATTCTTGCTTGGAGTGGCAGGGTGAACTGCAGGTATCGCTCGGGGGAGTTCTGCGATTGATTTCTCAGGAGCGGTGACTGTACGCTCCGACATCTTCTCCTCTGGCTTTGCGTCCCTTTCGACGACGGCCACCTCTTGTACTCTGACCCTTCTGACCTTCTCGTGCTGCTCTTGCTTCAGTCTACTGGCGCGTAAAGCGAGCTTGCTCTTCTTCCACGCCTCGACCTCCTTTGTCAGGTCGATGACTTTGCCCTTGAGTGCGTCCTGAACAGCCACTTCATCTGCATTGCCCCCAAAACGCTCAAAATCATCTTCAGCACGAGAAACAACAATGCTATGCATCGTCGGTCCATCCCCTGAGAGATGTACAGAGCCGGAAATTCCAGGGTAGAGCATCTCGCTTTTCAGTGGTAGCTCCTGCGGTAGGAAATCAGAATCACAGTCCGGAAGTTTCGGGACGGCTTTGCGAGAGATGGAATGCGAAGGTATATCTGAAGGGAGAGGGTTGCCAGCGGTAGTGGCAGTGCCAGTGGCACAGGATGGGAGGGCTGGAGTAGACTTGTTGTTCTGATTGAGAACTTGACGCAGACCATTTTGTAGCTTGGCGTCTCTGGTAATTATATCCACGCTTGTCTTCCCCTGAGCTTTGGCGTCTTTGCTATTGACAGGAGGAACGACCTTGCCCTGTCCCGCTGCCATCTTTGCAGCAGACCTCTCCCCCATGAGCTTAGTAGCCGCCTCTTCCAGTAGCTGCGCGGTACTCATAGATGCACTCCTCTTGCGGGCTACCCCTTCTCTCTCCTGCTCGAAAGTAACGCAAGAAAATCCTGCGTTGACTTCCTTACTCAAGCTAGCCGGAACACCGAGAGCCGTCTCGGCTCTTCCGAGGAGCAAGATCGACTCCAGGGGAGTTGGCGAGACAGGGTGAGAGGAAGAGTGGGATACGAGCTGAGGCTTGGAGATCTGCATTGCGTCTGAGCTCCGGGATAACCATCGAGGCAGGCGCTTCTTGGCTGCCAGCGAGCGTAGCAGGCCAGACCCTTCCACTGTACGTGGCGGGTTGGTGGAAGGAGGCTGCTGCTGTACAGAGGCAAGCGCCAGTGGTTTGCCAAATGTCTTGACTTTGGACGTGGCGATGAAGGACATGGGTCGCCTCGCAGCCGTCGCCTTGGGAGTGGGGCGCAACGTAGCAGGAGCTGAAGTAGCCGCCTTTGGTTGTTCTATACGTGTGGTGCCGGGAGTGGCTTGACTTTGAAGGACTTCCTCTGAGCTGTTCGATTCTTGTCCGCCTGTACGGACGAGCTGCGACACGGGAGGTGGCTGTGTCTCAACGGTAGGAGGCGTAAGAGCCGTGCCTGTAGAGTTGGAAGACGAGTCTGCTGGGGAGCGGAAGATCTTCCAGCCCGCTGGCGAGGTGAGGGTGATGGCACCCATGGCGGATTAGAGAGGTGAAGCGGTACTTGGGTGAGAGTTGAGAGACGAGTCAAGGAGCAGAGCTGAGGGCTTGAGGTCGTAGATGGAGCAGGGCGAGGGATGCGCAGCTGGAGAGGCGCTTATATCCGCAATGAGGCAGGCTGGTAGAGGTGGAAGGTGTTGTCCTGATTCCACGTTACATTGCCTACACCCACGCCATGTCTCAGGGTGATAAGCAACAGAAGTAAACACCACATCGTCCTACGCCTCGCCCACGCCCCCGCAATTTGTGCCTGAATCATCTTTGCTGCAACCCCCACCCACTTTGCTGCCACGGCATCCCGTCGGGCAAGTTCAGGGGCTACGAGGACTAGGAGCAACCTGGCGACCGGAGCATCTGTTGGTAATGGTTCATCCAGTAGCGTAGCGAGAGACGTGGGGACCTAGGCAACCCCCTTCACCTTTGTTCTACAGAGGTGTGAGTAGACCTTGAAGCGACTTCGACGCACGCCATGCTTGCGGTCAAGGCAGAGTCTCACTTCCATTCCCACGCCATCTGGCTCTGGTATCGCACGTAGATCAGCCAAGGGTGCGCAAAGCTCTTGAGGCTCTACTAGCAAACGTTGCGCACCCTTGAAGCTCGCAGCTCGTCGCTCGTATTGCACCCTGCCGGATGTCACGGTGTCGAATCATCTGTGCGAGTCAAGCGAAATCTAAAAGTGGCTGGGGGCTGATGAAGATCTGACGTCATGCGCCTTCAGGGTCCACGGGAAGGACTGGCGTACCTTATCCCCGCGTGACGCCTCCGTGTGGAGAAAAGGTCAGCAATCGATGTCGTGTGGGCTAAACAAGTAAAAGGGGGCGAGTGCATCAGTGGCCACGGGTGCTTCCATTGCTTGTCTTCCATTCTTGCAACCACAATCGCTCATTACACATCCAGTCACTTCTCATACCTTTGCACAACATGGCACTTTCCCAAGCAGCAAATCTCATCGAGAAGGTCCTCGGCGATAAGCCCACCTCGGTCACTGCCGACGAAGATGCCATCCACCACGATGGCCCCACCCACCTTGCCTGCACCTGGAACGGACTCAAGTCCGTAAAGATGCAGCAGGTACCCCTTCCCAAGGTCGTCGACCCTCAAGACGTCCTGGTCAACGTCACCGGCTCTACCGTCTGTGGAAGTGATTTGCACCTGTACAAGGGCGGCATCCTCCAGCTCAAGAAGGGAGATGTTCTTGGACACGAGGCCATGGGAGTGGTGGCTGATGTAGGAGCCGAGGTGAAGAAGGTCAAGAAGGGCGACCGAGTCGTCATTGCCTTCAGCGTTGGATGTGGTACCTGTCAGTACTGCAAGGAGGGGCTCACCACCATGTGTGAGAACACCAACGGCTCTAAGCTCCAGGAGGAGCTATGGGGTGACAACCTCTCTGGTATCCAAGGCTACTCTCACTTCCTTGGTGGATACTCAGGATGCCAGTCTGAGACTGTGCGGGTGCCCTATGGAGATCTCAACACCCTTGTCATCCCCGACTCGGTGCCAGACGAGAAGGCACTGTACCTCAGTGACATTGTCTGCACCTCCTACCACAACGTCGTTGACACTGGCTTTGAAAAGGGTCAGACGGCTGCCATTTGGGGTGCAGGACCCATCGGACTGCATGTTGCTCAGTGGCTAACCAAGGTGTTTGGCGCTTCCAAGGTCGTCATCCTTGATATGGTGCCTAGTCGTCTCGAGCTCGCTGCAAAGGAGTTTGGCGTGGAGACTATTGACATCAGCAAGCTTCCCTCTGGCCAGACTCCTTCGGGAGCGGTTCGGGAGATCTTCCCCTCTGGAGTGGATGTTGCCTTTGACACGGCCGGGTTCACGTACGCTCAGTCATTTGTGCACAAGGCCATGATGGCCGTTGGTCTGGAGACTGACTCCCCCGAGGTGCTCAACGAGGCTATCAAGGCCACGAGGAAGTTCGGACGAGTGGGCATTGTTGCTGATTATGCAGCTCTTGCGAACGGCTTCAACATCGGAGCAGTGAGTATAAGGTCTCGATGAATTCATCGAAGGTGACCAAATTCAGAGTCTGACGCACCTTCCCCTCCTCCTTGCACCACAGCTGATGGAGAAGGGCATCAAGCTCATGGGCAACGGTCAAGCCCCTGTCCAGAAGTACTGGCAAAAGATCCTCGACGATTACATTATTCCCGGCAAGTTCCGACCAGAGATTATCCTCACTCATCGTTTCAAGATCGACGAATGCGACAAGGTCTACGATGCATTCGATCGTAAAGTCTTTGATGATGACAAGGGAGTGGGATTGATGAAGTGCTTCTTGGAGACAAAGCACAGTGCACCGAGAGCTGAGGGAACGCCGGCTCTGAGCGGGGTGCCCCAGTAGAGGGGTTGTACAATCAAAGGAAAAGGAAAATCATTCAGTGCTGGTAGACGTCGCAGTCGTACAATAGTGTAATGCATCTCATTATTTCCATCCACCCCATGATGGCACGCGGCAGCTCAATGGCAGCGTTTGGTGCCAAGAAGCTGCTATATCCTGCTGCTGCATACCTTCGCAGAGCAAGGTACGGCACTCTAAGCCGAAGGCTGTGTGGCGTCAGCTCGAGCAACTTCTCTGCCCTGGCTGATATGTGAGGTGCAGAGACGAGTCTGGCAAGCTAGGGTTGAGAATGCCGAGAATGCCGAGCGATGTGTGTGCCCAGTATCGGTCATCTTCGTCGACGCATGAGGAACACGATGCAGGTACACCCAGAATCTAGGATGCAGGAGGTTTCAAGCCCTTGCAGCGAGGGATGAGGGCAAGCAAGGGAAGCTGACGAGGTATGCCGATGTCAGACGAGGGCTCCATGGGTGGGGCTGTCTGAAGTTGAAGGGGGCTTCCTTGGTACATACGCAAAAATGCCTCGACGGGGTTGTAGCAGGAACGGAACAGAAACGGAGAAGCTAGTCTAAGGCAAATTCGGCCTCAGTATCAAATCAAATTCGGGGGAGGTAGATCTTCTGAGCTAACAATCCCGGGGGAAGCTTTCCCCGACTGCGATATTCCACAGGAAGTGGCAAATACCGAGGCGCGTCCGCATCTAGCATGGAGGGGGCCCGAACACGCCCCTGCACGAACTTCGCGGGCCCTGTCGCCCTTAGTCAGGGACGCACTCCTTGTGTGTGACTTGAAAAGGTGCCGTTCTGGTACGAGTTCCAGGATGCTCTCGAAGTGCAAGCCTCGTTGTAGCGGTGAATGGTCAGCAAGATCAGAAGCAGGCGTCAGAATGTGCTATGCATGCTTCGGCCGGAAGATTTCATCGATCATCTGCAGGTGGGCGTTAACTTCCCACGATGTCAGCCCTGTCAGCAACTGCTATTAGCCACAATGCTCCAGTTTGCGCCTCAGAATTGGCAGTCGTACTCGCCGGTCCTCGAAGACTAAACGGAATTCCCCGCACTTGCTGTGAGAGCAGCTCCGCCTTGACAGAAATATGCCGGCAGCACGCCGAGGCTTCGATGCATATGTCATGCAGAAGATCAGTATGAATTGCAACGTCGGATCTGCACCTTTCTTGACGCCAACTTCGGCCGCCAAGCTTAATAGTTCGCATTCCCCAGTTCCCGAAGCGGAGAGAAAAGCGCAAAAGCCGGCTTTCGTACACCCCTCCACGGCATACAATGCCACAAGATGGGGACGAGGCTTTTTCGGTGCCACACTGTCAAGAAGATTCTCGGCTCGGAGCTGCACTGCTGCTGCATGAGATGTGCATCGTCTTGAAAAGTGGCGCTCGGGTGCCTTGGAGATGCGAGAATCCCCTCTTGAACAGAACAAAGGAAGGAGCTTCCCTCAAGCAAGTACAGGATGGCTCATCTGGTCACCAGTGTCAGGCAAGGAGAGCCAGAATCTGTATGTCCCAGGTTCTTTTTTCCCACGATGTCGCTCCCTGAACCTTCTCGGTGTTCTGGCCGGGCAAATATGAAGCAAAGCCGGGCAAACGTACCAATGCGTAGGACATGGTCACCAGTAAGCTCAGAAAGCATAGCGAAAGCCGCTGTTAGTCAACATTAGCCGACCTGTACCTGCAAATGTCTTCCCATTGTGCCTGAACTACAACTTGCTGGCGCTGAGGTGATGGCAGACGTGCTGACACAGATCTGACAGGTCTGGGTGTTGCCACCTCCGAGGAATAGCTCGGCCTCACCATCGTGTACATTTGCGAATGAGGTATAAGAGCGAGGCTGATTGGAGCCCTCCTCGGTCACACACCATCGCTCCAACAACTTCCAGTCCCTTCTCTATATCCCTCACTAAGTCTCTTTCCTAAAGCTCGTCCTCTTTCGACTTCCTCTGCCTCACTTCCCCCTTCAGTCTATTCCAGTATGCAATTCGCTGTCGCTGTTTCGCTCGCCGTACTGGCTACCACTCTCTTGTCTGCCGCGCCCGCGCAGGCTGGTGCAACGTGGTCCATTGCCTTGTACAGGGCCAACAAGTTCCTCTCCTTCACCGGCAATATCACCGTGCCTCCCAACCTTCCCTCCGGTGGTACACCTTACCTCTGGCCAGGACTTGAGCCCGGAAACGCTGCCACTGTCCTTCAGCCCGTACTGGACGGTCGCAACAAGCACTGGTACTTTGGCAACGCCCTCGTTGGCAACCCCACTGGTCCCTACGGAGGCGGTGTCAACGCTGTGCCCAATGACAACCTGGCTTTCAACATGACCAATATCGGCGGCGCCGGCAACTGGTACATCAGCTCGGCCAACGGCAACCAGTTTGCTAGCACCACCTACAACATCGGAATCCAGATGCAGGCCGGTGAGTCATCTCTCACAGAGGGGAGCGAAGAAGTTTCCAGAGCTTGGACAGCCATCTGACTTTGATCTCTTCATTCTTCTAATGTGTTTCTACAGCCATCTTTGCCGTCGAGCTCTACCCCGGCACCGTCTGGGACTTTGGCAACCTTGTCTTCCGCAACGTCGTCATCACCGCCGACGGTACCGACAGCCGATGGTGCACCAGCAACATCCAGACTGTCAATGTCAAGAAGACCATCACCGGCGTGCGCTCTTCCGTTGCCAACAATGTCGTCACCTGCAGGTTCGACACGCTCACCCTCTCTCCTCCCTAAACGCAGAGGAGGATAGCAATGCTTATCGACTAGCAAATGCTGTTGGAGCTAGGTTGATGACAGACGAAGAAAAGTCGTTCGGCCCGCAAAATTGTAGCAGTCACCGCAGAGATCTTGTGTTGTCGAAACGCGTTCTGATTTATATGGGAGGAATTGCATAGCATCCAGACTAAGCCAAATTTTGCCAAACAAGTCCGAGTGCGGCGCTTTACGCGGTCTTGCTTCTTTTGAATGGGCCGCCGGCGCACTTGAGTATTTCGCATACGGGGGTGACGCATTCCATTGACATATGAGTATAAACACGGGACCGTGCCCATTCGTAGGGTAAGATGGCGCGCTGACATTGGGATATGAGGCAAAGCGACTGAGCGTGCTTGACAATGTTCAACTAGATGTACACGGCTCCGGAGTCTTCAGGCTCCTCAGTGCAGGCGACGTCTCTCCAGTCCTCGTCCTTTCCGAGAATCTGCAGGTCGATGGTAGCGTCATTAGCTCCCGTGCTGGAAGAGATGATGGCAATGCATGCCCACCAGGCTTGTACGCTCACTGCTGGCGTCAGAACGTCGCCGCCCTTCAGTCCTCCGCCTTGCTGGCTCTCTTCGAGTTTGCCGCCTCGGAGCCACCGTTCCCACTCGCTCGCATCAAAGGACCCATCAGGGCGCGGGTATGGACAAGGCTTGCCCCTGGGATACTGTCCGTCTTGCTCTTCCGCGATGGGGAGGGCGACGGCTCTTCCAATCGGAGCGGGGAAGCGCTCAGCAATGACAGGGCTCTTGAGGACAAGAGCCTCAAGGTAGTCGAGCTCCCAAGCGGAAGAATAGCTCAAGTCGCTACCGTCGATTGCCCCAAGGTAGTGTGCCAGGGACGCGCCCGCTAGCGTCAGACTAGTCGCTGCGCTGGCTGGGCCCAGCTTGGATCGTGACCAGCGGTAGTCGCCCAGCTCTACACCATCATCGTTCGCTGGAAGACCCTCGGGGATACCCAGTCGCCTTCGGAAGGCGTGAGATCGCCGCGAGGCGTCGGATGCCACAGCGGCAGGTATCACTCCAGAGGTCAGAGAGTACTGGGCTTGAGTGGCCAGCGGTTCCGAGGCAACGCCAGGTGCTGGTGTCGGATCGAGGCCGATTTCCCGCGAGAGGCCAGAACGGATCCGAGTCATCTCGTACAGCTCGACCCACTTGCTAATGGATGTAGCCAAACGATGCCAATCAGACAGGGTACGGCAGTCGTTCTTCTTGCCAGCATCTGCTGCGCTGTTCGATGAGTCTGTGAATGCCTCTCCCCGCCTCTCGGCTGCTGCCATGGCGACCGCTCTGCCCAAAGCGCCCAGCTCTCCCCCCTTTCCGCCCCTCGTGACGGGTGACCCAGGACCATAGCAAAGCGCCAAGGTCCCCTTCCAACCGAAAGCCAGACCAAGAGCGGAGAGAATGGACACTGGCAGAGGATCTATCCCTCCAGAGGGCCACCATGGTTCGACCTCATTAGATGTCTTGCCCTGGCGCGCCCGAGTAAACAAGTCAGCCTCGTCATCACCATTGTCCAGATCATGAAGCGTCTCTTGTCCCGGGCTCTTCAGAGCGGGCGAATCCATGTCACCAAAAACACTCCGGCGCGAGCGATGGGAGGAAGATCGTCGACTGGCACCCGGTGAGGCGACAGGTGGGAAGAGGCTATCACCGTGACCCACCGCTGCTCTCTCAGACGATGGCGTGCCCATGGGACTGAGCGTCATAGCAGGCACAGGCTGCTTTCCTTTGGCCTTGTCACTCATCCCATTCCCGTTTTCGGCGCTGTTCCCGTTCGTCGAAGGGGAGCCGAGTGGATGATCCTCCACTTTGGCCGGAAGCTTCAGAGCGGTCTCTGCTGCCTCGCGAAAGAGGGAGAGGAAGTCTTTGAGGGCGCCGCCACCCTCAGCTGCCGCGGCACCGGCCCAAGTCACCCCGTCTGCGGACGCAAAAGCAGGTTCATCCCCTCCACCGTCTTCTGGCGGTGAGGACGACCGCAAGCCCCCTTCGTCCGTAGTATAGAGCAAATGGCTACCATAGGGTTGGCCATCCTCAGAGAGCTGAGCAGTCGTAGCAGCCGTTCCTAAGGTGGGAGTCGCCTGAGCGGCAGAAGTGGGCGAGAGCACTAGACCGCCCATGCCTTCCTCCAGAGGTGAGAACACTTTGCTCTTCTGAGAAGCGTCTTGCCCCTCTCGGCCGTTCGGAATAGTCAGAGGGGGAAGAAGATGAGCCGGGACGGGAGGTACAGGGGGCACCTCTTCCGACTCGTACTCCTCCATCAGCGAAGGATCCTCTCCGCCCACATCGGAAGAGCCGCCTCCGCTGAAGACACTCCCACCAAAGCTTGGCTCCCGCTTCTTGCCCTTTCGGAAGCTCAGGATGCGGGATATGGTCGAGGTTCGTCGTCGTGAAGGCGGCGGCTGCTGCTGCTTGCCTCCGAGGCTAGAAGCGCCAGCCGAATCATGAGTAGAGCGAGGCCCGAGAGGAGTGCCTCCCACGTCTTCTTGCGGATCGCTAGAATGGGCGGAGTAGCCTGAATGGCCGGAAATGGCACTGTCGGGTGAGATGATCCTCTTCAAGCTGGATGTGAAGCCCGAGCCCGTTCCACCCTCGAGGCCGGACGCCTGAGAAGGGGAACGCACCCGAGAACCACGGCTGAAGCTCCTGCTACTGCCCATATCAACGGCCGCATAGGAAGGAGAAGTGGGTGAGGTAGGCTGCTGCTGTGACCACTCACGCGGACCACCTCCTGTAGGGGAGGTGGGGAGCGGCGGTGGAGGGCAGAGGCCCTTTCCGGCATTGTGAAGATCCAACCGGACAGGAAAGGCCACGGACCGAGCCTTGCCGGGCTCGCTGCGCGACGGGACCACGAGATGCGGCGCGTAGCGAGGTGGGCCGATCGTAGCAGCAGCGGTATTCGCAGGAGCGAGATCGTATGTCTCATGACCAGTGGAAGAAGCAATGGCAAAGGCGTCTCCGTCATCATCCACAAACACGCTCTCGCCCTCTCCGCCCATCAGCATCACGGGCGAATTACCCCCCTCGATAGGGGACATGGGAGAGCCTGCAGCGACACTACCTGAGCGCCGAAGCGAGGCCAAGAGAGTGCCGCTCTGACCCAGTGAAGTCGAGGGCCTGCCCGATCTGGCCGAGGTCGCAGCTGAGCTCGCCTTGCGACTCGAAGCATTGCCAGTCCGGCGCGATACCATGCGCCCTAGCACGCCCTGCCTATGCGTGCCGCTAGCACTGCGCAGCCGATGATCGTGATCGCGGGGGTCTTCAAGTACCTCTGCACCTTCGAGGACCCCAGTCTTGCCATCATACCGGGCGTCGAAGAAGGCAATGAGATTCTCAAAGTGAGGATCCGCATCGGCCTTGTCCAGTAGCTGAAACAGTTGAGCAAAAGGCTCAATGGCATATGCGGCATTGGATGCATCGAGGAGGAAGGAGATGGTGTCTAGGTCCAGGGGAGGCGGTTGAAGGACCAGCGACTGAAGGCGTAGGTTGTTGCCGATTGTTGCATTTTGAGGTTCTAGGGTATCATGGGTATCATGCAAGGAAACTTCTGAAGACGCAGCGGATGGAGAGGTTGGCACAGCTTGATAGTGCAGACTTGGCAGAGGAGGAATATGGAGGGCAAGAGGAAGGGTGATGTACTTGTGCAGCGATGCAAGAGGGGATACCTCGAAGGTGCCCTGTTGCCCACTGGACATTGCTCCCTCTTCTTCCAACGCCATGGCTGCTGCCGTGTCTCCGCTGGTATGGAGGAAACAGCGGTGTGGATGCGATGAGCCAGCTAGGTTGGTGTATGAAGTGAGGGCGTCATGCAAGTCGAGAAGAGGAAGCTGATGAGGTATGGAGGAGGAGGATGTTGGATGGGACCGAGGGAGAGCCTGCTATGACTGCGATTGGAAACGGCAATGTCGCCTGTCAGACGATCACTGCAAGCCAGGTGCGGGGTAGGGTCCAGTGGGCTGAAAGAGGGAAGGGGTTGGAAGCGAGGTCTTTGGGATGTACAGGGAAGGAGTAGACTAATTGCCGCGGGCGGCGCCCCAAGCCACCGGCGTCCAAGACTACCGAAATTAGTTTGTGCGGGAAGACAGGGTGCAGGTACCGACGCAGGCCCAGGCACCGCCCAGGGCCACGTCCCGCGACACGTCATGGCGCATGCTGACTCTCTTCGAGGCTGCGCTACCGGGTCGGAGCCGATTGTGAAAATGTGGTCAAGACCTTCGTGTCCGTTTAGCGGGGCAGGTGCAGGGCCACGGACAGCACACCCACCTTTGAGTCCTCTGCTGGAATGGCAGGACTGCGCCGGTCTGGAGATGTCTCAATATAGCGCTAGAAGTTGCTTTGTAGGACTGCATTGCACCGATCACTCACATCGCTCTGAAAGCGGCTTGCGGGAATTTCTCCACCGCACGGACGAGATGCCTTATTCGGTGAGGGCATTGCGGTCCGCGATGGAAGGTAGAGTGCGCCATGGGCGTCCTTCCCCAGAAGTGTTCCACTTATGACAGCAGGTGAAAGAGCATGGTCATGGGGAAGTGAATCATAGTCTAGTGCCTAGTCAAAATTCCTACACATGATTGAGGTCACCTCTGTAGACGAAGCTTGGAATATCTGGTGGTGGTGGTGGTGTTGGCCTCTCGAGGAGGAGGAACACATTGTTGGAGGCGAGATTTAGCGGTACGAGATAGGATGCTGCGACGCAGGGACGAATTGACGAGGGCACCGCAGGACGACTTTGCCCTGCGTTTGCTCTCATGTTCTGGAGGCCACGCGAGATGGAACCAGGGCCATAGACGCTCTGCGGTGTGGGCTGTTTTTAGGTAGGTCGTTGATTTACAGCCTCTGCGCTCGCCCTCCCCCGCTCCTACTACCTCCTTCTTCGTCAGACATTCACCCTTGCAATAGTAGTAAGTAGCTTTGGTCTCGCCTGATAGGCAAGTGCTCAAAACTTTTCCGAATATTATCTCCAACGAAGAACTGTTGTGGGCCTCTTGCGACTTGCCTGAGCGAAAGAAGGTGTGTTGGCGCGGGCACATGACTGCTCGATTATCTCTTCTGCTCCAAGCGCGTCGCCAACATTTGCCTCAACACTCGTGAGAGGTCAATCAGGTGGGTCCTGCTTACATCCCATGAGTCCCTAGTCTCACACGCTGCGCGCCAGTCTGACTTTCGGCATTGAGTCCGGTCCTATGCCCGTGCGGGGCGAGCAACACACGGGAAAGAACCTGGCTGACCTCCACCTAGAGCATTTGCCGGACAGGTTCTCGGCAGATTACTCCCGGTCTGTCGCGCGACATCCGGGATAGTGCACTGCAACGTGTGGTTGCTGGCTTCTTCTCAGTCTCCAGATCTTCTTGCCCTCACATTGTAAGCTTACTTTACCTAGCTTTTATTAGTGCATTCCTTCCTTCAAGTCATCTTCACTAGCACATCAGTCCAAGCGACAATTTCACTCAGCCTAACGAAAACAACTATCCCCAGCAACTCACAAATCATGTCTTCCAGCGAGAAATTCGAGGGATGGGTTTCTATGAACGACGATGACCATCAGAAGGGCACGATGGAGTGGAAAGAGTACACTCCCAAGAACTTCACTGATGATGACGTCCAGGTGAGTGTCGCATTTGCGCCCAAGGCCGCACCGGCGCGTGTCAATGCTGCGATGGCATGCTGATCTTTCCGCTCCCCTTCCGCACCTCGCTCTTTGCACACCTTCCGAACAGATGGACATCATCTGCTGTGGTATCTGCTACAGTGACATTTCCACCATGAGCGCCGGCTGGGGTCCTCCCATCCGACCTCTGGTGGTTGGACACGAGATCGTAGGCACCATCACCAAGGTGGGCAAGAATGTCAAGCACGTCAAGGAAGGCGAGCGAGGTGGTGTGGGTGCCCAATCCGACTCGTGCCGCTCGTGCCACATGTGTGACCAGCAGCTCGAGTCCTACTGTGCCAACGGCATGACTGGTACTTACAATGGCAAGTACACCAATGGCAGTGGAAACTCCTTTGGCGGTTACGCTACCAAGTGGCGTGGACCTGGTCACTTTGTCATTCCCGTTCCCGATGGACTTGAGTCGCACGTTGCCGCACCTCTGATGTGCGGTGGTGTGACCATCTACAGCCCATTGAAGCGCTACGGCTGTGGTAACCCCGATGTCCAGACCGTCGGAATCGTCGGAATCGGAGGTATTGGTGCCTTTGGTCTGGCCTTTGCCAAGGCTTTGGGAGCCAAGAACGTCGTTGCCATTGGCCACTCGCCCAACAAGAAGGACGTCGCCATGGAACTGGGAGCTACCGACTACATTTCTACTGGCGACGGCAAGACGAACCCTTTGCTGGAGAAGTACCACAAGAAGATGGATCTGATCATCGTCACTGCCAACAATGCCGACCAGCGATACGACTACCTGGTCCAGTCTCTGCGACCTGGTGGACACGTCATTGCCATTGCTGTTCCCGAGAAGCCCGTCATGCCCATTCCCATGGGTGCCATTCTCTTCAGTGGAGGCAACATCGGAGGAAGCGCCATTGGAGCACCTTCTCAGATTGCTGAGATGCTGCAATTGGCCGCTGACAAGAAGCCCAACTTTATGATCCAGAAGAGGAAGATGTCCGAGGCTAACCAGGCCGTGCAGGACATGGTGGCTGGTAAGCCTCGATTCAGGTACTGTCTGATCAACGGCGAGTGACTCGGTGATGAGGAAGAAAAGGGAAGTCGTAGCGGTCGATCGCAGTTGTAATGCAGACGTTTTGTCAATTGTCGTCCCTTCGTCCCATTTTCTTCCGACATCGTTGTCACGGATGATCAAATGGGAATGCTTCAGTCATATAGAATAGAAGGTTTCACCCTCGTTCGCCACGTAGTCTCGTGCTGACTGTGCGCTGTTTATGTCGTATCATCAATGCTATTTCGAGCGTTGTGTATGCGTGTACGTTTGCTTGTGGACCAGATGTCCTCGGGCGCGCGGCGTGCGGGCAGTCGTCGCGTGGCCTGCAGATCGAATGTTGACTTTGAGCGTCGGGGCGCAGAGGTGCGTCGCGGTGGTGTTGGTCTCTGCAGCAATGCGACCGAGGGGGACGTCGTGCCTTCTTTCCTTCTCATCAGTCCTCGACCATTGCAGCGACATCACTCATAGCACCTAAGCTTCACTCCGAGCAAAGCTTGTGCTGCTACTACGCGGAGCTCTTCTACTCGCCGCGCACCTTTGTCTCGCACCTCGCGCCCTCCTCCTCCTGCTTTGGCTTCGAGCACTCCCTTCCGTCTGCAAGTCCTCACAAGGCTGCAGTTGCTGCATCACACTCGTACCGCATCTTCACCGCCGTCCGCACCACGCAACCTGCTTGCATAGCCACGAAGAGCTCCTCCCATCCGATCGTCTGCGAAGCAAGTAGACCCGGCACTCCTTTCCACCACCTCCCCATCTCCATCCCTCCTCGCCCATGAACCACAACACCTACAACACACAGACCTCCCTCGACTCTGCGCCTCCAGGGCAGGGCAGTGTAGTCGGAGGTATGTCCTCCATGGCCGGCGCACCGGGCAGCTCGCGGCCACAGATCGATGCAAAGAAGAAGCTGGTGGTGGTGGGAGATGGTGGAAGTGGGAAGACTTGTCTGCTCGTGAGTAGGAGAACAGGGAGATGCACGTCCGGTAGGCAGAAGACGTACTGATGATCCTTTTCGCCTTCATTCGATCCCCTCCTCCTTCTTGTCTGTCGCTCCCTACTCCTTGCCCTCCGCCCTTGCAGATCGTCTACTCGGAGAACCGTTTCCCTTCAACCTACATCCCCACCGTCTTTGAAAACTATGTCCCCATTGTGCGCTTCGAGAACAAGACCATCGAGCTCGCCCTCTGGGATACTGCTGGACAGGAAGAATATGATCGCTTGAGACCTCTCAGCTACCCAGAAAGCGACGTGATCCTCATTTGCTTTGCAGTGGATTTCCCCACTAGCTTGGCCAACGTGCAGGACAAGGTGGGTGGGCGGGGGGAAAGAGTGGATGAGAGCTGCTGAGGAAGGAGCTTGTAAGCTGACAGACTTCATCGTATTGCTCATCATCTCCACAGTGGTACCCAGAGATCAATCACTTCTGCGAAGGAGGTGAGTCGCCTCAGCTTGAGACGCAGAGAAATCAATCACGCATCCCTCAGACTGACTCTCAAAACTCTCTCGGCCTCACACCACCCGTGTCCCTCTCCCCCCTGACCAGTTCCCATCCTCCTCGTCGGCCTCAAGACCGATCTGCGGCAAGATCCTCATACCCTCCAAATGCTCGCAGCTCAAGGCTCCCGTCCCGTCACACCCGAGCAAGGCTCCACTGTCGCACGCGAAATCGGTGCAGCGCGCTACATTGAGTGTTCAGCCAAGAATCGCGTGGGAGTACAAGAGGTCTTCGAAGCGGCTTTGAAGGAGGCTTGTAGAAGTAGGGGTTGGGGTAGGGGGAGGATAGCGGGAGGTGGGAGTGGGGGAGGGGGTGGAGGAGGAGCAGGGAGGAGGAGGAATAAGAACTGCTTGGTGCTTTGAGAGGAGCGGTACAGAGTAGAGCAGAGTAGAGCAGCACCTCATACCATACCTAGCGCTTGCAGCGGTCAGCCAGCAAGCCCATTCGCCAGCCACTCCCCTTCGGCGTTCGGCGGGCGGGAAGGCAGACGGGCATTGAGTCCCCAGAGCCCCAGAGCCAGGGCAGTATTGTTCTTCGTTTGCCAATCACAGACTTTCATTCAGCCATCAGATGGAAGCTTTCCGCCATCAGACATCCGCTATCAGGCGATCATCGACCATAGACCATCGATCGTTGACCGTCGACCGTGGATCACCTGCTCCACTCACGCACAAACGTGGCTTTGCTGTTGGTTACATGAAACAGTAGATAGAATGGATTGCAAAGATGCTAGATGTACAACAAGATGGGAAATGGGAAGTGATGAGGAATCCATGGAGAAGAGAGAAGCAGTGAAAGGACACCCAGAGGGGCAATGAGCGCGGAGAGAAGACGATGGTGATGGGAGGAGCGGAGGCCTTGGTTGGAGGGAACCCTGAGACCGATTCTCTCCTCACTCCTCTTCGTCGTCGTCCTCATCCTCCTTCGACTTTGACTCTGACTTTGACTTGGCCTTGTGGTCAGGAGTAGCATGGGCAGGTACCGTCGTGACAGTGGTGATCGTCGTGTAGCGAGTCTTGTACACCGTGGTAGCTGCTCCGGCGTCGGCGTCGGCGTCGGCGCCTTTCTCTCCGGCCTCTGCGTCTTCGTCATCGTCAACAGCTGAGGATGCCTTGGGCTTGGCTTTGACCTTGTCCTTGGCCTTGCTCTTGGACTTAGACTTGGAAGTAGCGCTGGCGGTGGCAGTAGTGTGGTGCTTGTGGTGAACGTGGTGCGCCTTCGTCTTTGCCACAGTAGACTTCTCTGCCTTTTCACCAGACTCAGACAGCGTAGCCTCTGCGTCCTGATCAGCTTTCTTCGTCTTGCTAGCCTTAGACTTCTCATGAAGAACCGTCTCGACAGCAACCGTGACGACATCCGTGGCGGTAGCCGTCGAGGAGTATCGCTCCGTGAGGGTCAGGGTGACGACTTGATCTCTCCACTTGGTGTCTTGCTTAGCAGCAGCTGTGTTAGGTCCGTCATCGTAGGTCTCAAAAGTGCGAGCTTCATTGTCGGGGACACTGGCACGCCAGGGAGTGGCGTAGGGGTCGGAAGTCTTTTGCGTGTGCTTGCGGGAGCTAGAAGACTTCTTGCCGTTCTTGGACTTGTGGGCGCCCTTGGTCTTCGACTTCGACTTGACCTTGGACTTGGAGGTGTCTTTGTCGCTCTTCGACTCGTTCTTGTCTCCGTGTGTCTTCTTGGGCATCTTCTCCACACTCACTTGTCCTTCTTCGACGGTGCCAATCTCGTCCGGAAGAGTAGTGCCAACGCGGCCGTACTTGAATCCCGAGTCGCGATCGATATCAGTGTCCATGTCCATGTCCTGCTCATGGTCCGGATACTGTGTCGTGGCATTGAGAGCAGAGCCACCAGTCGTCCCATCCTTGGAGGTCCAAGTAGTACCGATAACCCCAGGTACCTCGCGCTGAGCGAGGAAGGGCGGATGAGCATCGTCAGTTACTAGTCGAATGGGGGAGTGGGGTTTGAGAGCTCGACGACTCACTGCTTCGAAGGGAGCGGCGGAGGTGAAGGTGGCTCTGACCAGTGCGAGGGCGATGGATACGAGTGTGAGCAGCTTCATGGTGAAATTATGATAGAGTAGTGGGATTAGGCTTGGGGCTATGTACTATTCTACGGAGAGTAAACTCGAGTAAGGTGGGGCAGGTAGGCTTAGGTGGTGGGTGGGTGTAGAGAGAGAGAGGGTGGTGAGGAAGGAGAGGTCGGAGGAAATAGAGCCCGAGGTCCCCTTCTTTAAGAAGAAGGTTCACTAGCCTCTGCCTTGGAGCATTTGGAGCGACCCAGGCAGGTGTCGATGCATCCCACTGATTGTGTCACTGCCACGCCTAAGCGGAGCACCGGGCCGAGAGCACACCTACTCCACCATTTCTCCCTCGCCTGCCTGCCTCACGCCGACGAGTCCTGCGCGGGTCTCTTGGCGGATCTACCAGCCTCTACATTGCCACCGCTTCGCTTCTTCTGGCCAGAGCTGCCGATGAGCCGTGATAGTCATAGCTCTTGATGTAAGGTGTGGAAGAGGCAGAGGCCCGCGCTCAGGGTCCGGAAAAGGTGGGTGCGGTGGGGCTCCGTCCGGCCAAGTGGGAGCCGGAAGCACTGTGGGGAGAAGAGAAGGAAGCGGTGAGTGGCCCCGACCACTCGGCTGGGGTCTTCTTCCAACAGCCACTACCACCGAGCCTTTCGATACTCGGCCATACCCATCTGTATCTTCCGCTTTAACCCTCCACCATGTCGTCCTCATCCCTGACTCAAACGAAGGACCCTATCCCCTTGGTCTCCTCCCTAGCCGACATTTACTCGTCCCACGCCTCCGTCCTTTCCCAATCACCACGATGGAACGACCTCACAAAGACCTTTGCCAATCACTTCAGCTCGCAGCCAGCCTTCATTGCTCGTGCTCCCGGAAGAGTGAACATCATTGGGGAACACATTGATCACATGGGATTTGGTGTAATGCCTGCAGCGCTTGAGCTGGATATACTCATGGCTGTTAATGTGCTCCCTGCTGAGAAGGGAAAGGAGGGGAGCATCGAGTTTGACCTCAGGAATACCACCAGCCGATTCGAGCCTTGCAGCTTCACCAGCGGAGTGAAAGACACCGATGAAGTCAAGTTGTTGCACCAGGGAGCAACTCGGTGGGCAAACTACTTCAAGGTAGCATGGAAGGTGAGCAGTGCTAGAGAAACAAGGAGAAGTCCACTGTCGTCATTGGCCTGCTGACACCCCTGCTTCCACTGCTATTCCACTCGCAGGGCCTCCACCCTCACCTCCCAAAGTCACTCTTGGAGTCTTCCTCGACGCCTTCAAAGATCCAAGTCCTTGTAGACGGAACCATCCCACCCGAGTCCTCCCTCTCCTCGTCAGCAGCAATGACCGTCTGCTCCTCCATCGTCATCCTACAAGCCCTCTCTGCTCGACCCTATATCTCGCGGACGGAAATGGCCAACGTAGCCATCGAGTCGGAGCGGCTAGTGGGCGTAGCATCTGGAGGAATGGACCAGTCTGCCTCAATCTTCGGCGAGCGCAATACAGCACTGCACATCACCTTCTACCCTTCGCTGCACATCGATCGAGTTGTCCTGCCCCAGTCAAAGGAAGATTGCACCTTTGTCATTGCAAACTCTCTCTTGGTCAGCGACAAGAAGGTCATGGGTCCCGTGCAATATAATCTGCGTGTGGTGGAACTACTCCTCGCCGCGAGGGTCTTCTGCAACGCCAATGACCTACCAAAGGACGATACGACAAAGACCTGGCGCAAGTTGATGGAGGTGTACTACCAGCGCAAACCTCTGCCTACAGACGACCAAGAGGTGTCTCGCATCAAGCAGGAGCTAGGAGAGGAAGCAGCTCAGATGTACCACATGTCCACCCTCGTTGCCAAGGAGATCCCACAAGGCCTTCAATCGCGCGAGAAGCTCGAGAAGCTGACAGGCTACGAGGGTCAAGCCTTCCACGATGAGTTCCTTTCTCAATTCGAGATTCGAGCACCCGATGGATTCGAGCTATTCCAGCGTACACGGCACGTCTTTGCGGAGTCCTACCGCGTCCTCCAATTCAGGGCACGCTGTCAAAGCGTCGATCAGAAGCAGGCAGGTGACAATCTCTACCCTTCCCTGGGTGCCTTGATGAACGACTCGCACTCCTCGCTCAGCGCAGACTATGAGAACTCCATTCCCGAACTAGAGTCTATCATCGAGATTGCTCGTCGCGCCGGATCACTGGGAAGCAGGTTGACGGGAGCAGGATGGGGTGGATCAACGGTGCATCTAGTACCCAAGGCCAAGGTGGAAGCGGTAGTCGAGGCGCTCAAGAAGGAGTACTATGGACCGGAAGGATTCTATGGAAAGAGATTGGAGAAGCAGCTTAGCGAAATGGAAATTGGAGAGGCATTGCTGGAGAGTCAACCCGCTGGGGGGGCTTGTGTCTACCAAGTCGAGGCATGAGTAGGAGTGGGAGTCTGAGCGCAAGCGCAAGCTGGTGGATCAGGCGGGCAGATTATACAAAGATAGAGCCCCCCTCTGAGTTTTTGCATCATATTCACGAGAATATCACATCTATTTCTCCAGCAGCAAAACCTTCGCTTTGTCTTTGTGGTCGCTTGAAGGAACATAGAAAGCTCTGGCAGCGCAGCTTGATTTGCAGTCACATCGTTTGTCTACTTGGACGAGGCTTCCTTTGGCTCCTGCACTTGCA
This sequence comes from Microstroma glucosiphilum, assembly GCF_003144135.1. Taxonomy (NCBI): domain Eukaryota; kingdom Fungi; phylum Basidiomycota; class Exobasidiomycetes; order Microstromatales; family Microstromataceae; genus Microstroma; species Microstroma glucosiphilum. The sequence continues at coordinate 356,169 of NW_020289927.1, read as the reverse complement.
CCACCTTTGCACCAAACCCTCCCGTGTGCCCAAAGCCACCTTCACCGCGCTCAGTTGCCTCCAGAGACTGGACGGGAGGAAGAGAGAAGGGCGGATAAGGGGTGAGGAGGAAGAAGATGAAGGGAGGGAAGAGGCAGCAGTGGGTCAGTAGGAGTGGTGCGAAGGTGCTCAGTGGGAGGGAGAGCTCACCTCTACTTGCACGACAGCGGGGGTGGCAATCTTCTCTAGGACTAGTTGGGCAATCCGGTCGCCTTGATTGACTGAGAAGAGGTAGCGTGTGAAGGAAGGGTGAGCTCTTCAGTGTCTCTTCCTACTATCTCTCTCCCTCCCTCCCTGCCTTCCTACACTCACTCGTAAAATCCTCCTCTCCAAAATTAAACAACAATACCCCCAGAAGTCCTCTATAATCCTCATCCACCACTCCCGCACCCACATCAATCCCATGCTTCACTGCCAAGCCACTCCTAGGAGCAACCCTTCCGTATGTTCCCTGGGGTACTTTGATACGGATCCCAGTCTGGACCACTTTACGTCCCCCACGTGCGGGCAGGGTGAGGGTTTCGGAAGAGTAGAGGTCGTAGCCTGCCGCGAGGGCGGACCCGCGGGTGGGGAGACAGGCGCCAGGGTGGGCGGCGTCTAGTTGGACTAGGAAGGAGGAAGAAGAGGATGTGGGAGTGGGAGCGGACATACTGACGCTAGCGGTGCTGGTGGTGGTGGAGGTGCTACCTGGTGAGTTGAGACGAGGCTGTTTTGCTGGTCGAAGAGGAGGGGAGAGGGTCATTGATTTGCGAAGGGTAGTAGTGGATAGGCAAGTGAGAGGGGAGCGTAGCATGAAAGATTGTGAGGAAAATCTCTTTTGCTTTTGCAGGTGCGGTGCGGTGCAGGAAGGAACGGACAGACGGCAGATGCAGAGAAGGGAAGATGCACACACGCCAGACGCGTAAATGGACGCGTCGCACCACTGCATCTCACTCTACTGAGGAGCAGTCGCTTCACCGCCAAAAGCTGGAACACGAGGCCGCCCAATTCCATGGTGAGGCGATCGGGACGTCGACTGAGTTCTCAAAGCTCACAATTGTGGAATCGGTTCGCCTGCTGTCTACCTGGACACTTGGGCTAGAGAGCGCTGGGCAGAAGAGAGGATGCACACCATCACTGACTCAATTTGACTCAAGCTTGAGACAGAAGCTGTGTATACATTGCTCAGCTCTGGCTCTCGATCGCAACACCCACTGGAGGTATATCCCAGACTGCACCAGGGTCCTTGCTCGACTCGCGATGGTGTCTTTTCTTGTCCTCGCAGCGACGCGGATGACTAATTTCCGCCTGCAAGCCCGTTTTCGGGCTTTTGTGTGCACGACTCCACCTCCGCTTCCTCACCCGCATCCTTTCCTTCCCGTATCCGCCGCGTCTGCTTCCACCTCCATCATCCTCTGGTACCCTGCACTGAGCGCCCTGCGAGTGACTCAGTGCAATCACCCATGGCTCGACCGCCGGATGAGCGCATTCGCCGTGCATCCACGTCCAAGGCCAGCAAGCCCTCGGCATCACGCAGGGCAGCTGCTAAGCCGAGAGAGGTCATCGAGTTGGCCACTACCGATGACGAGGTCCACCATGGCGACGATGACGAAGATGAGGACATGGAAGAAGTAGAGCTGCCTTCCGGCGATCGCAGCATTGAGTTCAGTGCCAATGGAGATGGCGACGATGAAGAGATGGAGATGGAGGAGGTGAATATCCAGCATCCCTCCAGAGGCGATGCTCAGCCAGCCATACCAGACTACAGCGCCATTCATCAAAGCGAAGACGATGCGACTGCATCCGCTGGTGACCAAAGTGATACCCAAGCTGCTCCTGCACTTGTGTTCCACGACGGCAAGGGTGGACAAGGACCACTTTCTCTCACCTTCAACGAAGACCGACAGTCCAAGTCCGCCGATGCCGCCAAGAAGAAGCGGACCAATATTCTCACGCCGAGGGATCGCGCTGCCCGACTGGATGGTCACAAGCTTCATGTCCTGGCTTTACTAGCCCATGCCAAGCTACGCAATCGCTGGCTTAACGATGAAGACCTTCGCGACCACCTCTACAACATGTCCCCACAGGCTCTTCGCCAGAAGCTGCGCTCTATCCATCCCAAGAAGGTACCCGAGCAGCGTGAGAGGGTCAGACTCTTTGAGAGCTTCATGGGTGAGCTCGTAAGGTGGTGGGCTGCCAGATTTTACCTCAACCCAGATCAGGCCGCTGCTGGAGCTATTCGTCAGCCAGACCCGGATCTGGTGTCTGGAGCTTTTCCGCCACCGGGCAAGAGGGTGGATGGTTGGAAGATGGAAAGCATCGGGCAGAGAGAGCGGCGGCATCAGAAGGAGGAAAAGGAGAGGAAGAAAGCTAGCCGGGATGCGAGACAGAAGCTACAGAGCAGACAGAGCAACCAAAGCGCCCCCTCTATGGGAAACAAAGGCAAAGCACGGCGGCAGGATACAGACGACGAAGACATTCCCTCTTCGGCTCGACCATTGCCAACAGCTGATCAGACTCGGCGGCTGCTCCTCTCTCGGAAGCGCAAAGCCATCGACGAGATTGCTCTCTTCCCTCCAGGTTCTGACCCATCCCCTCGGCCCGCCTTATTACGTCTGCTTCCCGCTCCAGAGCCGATGCATTCGTCTGCAGATATGCTCGCAGCTGCCGAAGCCAAAGCGGGCTCAAGAGAGACATCCGCTCAGCTCTTCTGCGCCCTGTGTAGAGCGTTGGGCATACCTGCTCGACTGGTCATATCGCCCCAGGTGGCTCCTTGGAGCGTTGGAGCTGGAAAGGTGGGACAGACGGTCGGAGCAGTGGAGGCTGATATCAAAGGTAGCGCGGCTGCTGCACGAGGGCAAGGAAAGGCGGCTACGAAGAAGGGGAAGAAGAGAGCTCCTCCAGCAGCCGTGGCGCCGCAGAGTCGCTTCGCTCGGAGAGGCACTGACGATGGCACTAGCGATGACTTCGACTTTGAAGATGGCTTGCAAGAGGCTCAAGCTCGAGCCACCAATGGAGCCAGTGAATCGAAGTCGGCCCCTTCTTCAACACGATCCCGTCCTGCTGCGAGCAAAAGAGCTCAAAATGGTGCTAGCGGCAGCTCATCTAGACCGCTTAGCGTTGCCAGTACCGGGACCGCAAGTGCGGATGAAGATCAGCGCTCAGCCGTGTCCACGCCAAGCAAGACTGCGCCCAAAATCACACCAGGCAGCGGGAGAAAGCGAGCGGTCGTATCGACCGAAGCCGTCGTGATTGAGGACGACGAGGAGGATATCACGGCTGCGAATGGTAAGGGTGGAGCAAAAGGAAAAGGCAAGCGAGCAGCGAAGCCCAAGAAAGACGAGGACTACCGCGACGAGAAGTGGAAGAATCTCTCGGCTCCTCTTTCAATCGACTTTACCCCGAAACTCCGAGTAAGCAAGCCCCAGCCTGCGAAAGAGACGGCCCTTGAGTCGTCCAAATTCGACGATGTCTCGCCCATCGATCTAGCCTCACCACCGACGATGTGGGTGGAGGTGTTTTCAAAGCCTTTCCAGCGCTGGCTCACCGTTGATCCGATTCGAGCAAGACTCACTCCGACCGGCAACCGACAGATGGAACCACTGCCGCAAGATCGAACAAACAAGCTCGTCTATGTCGTCGCTTTTGAGGAAGATGGCTATGCAAGGGATGTCACTGCGAGATATACTAAGACGCTCCACTCTCGAGTCAGCAGGATGAGGCCACCTCCGACCAAATCTGGCGGCGACTGGTGGGAGGGAGTAGTGAGAGCAATGCATCGGCATCAGCGACTCGAGAGGGATGCGGTAGAGGACGCAGAGCTTGAAGAGGCCGCGAGCAAGGAGCCTATGCCCAACAGCGTCGGAGGCTTCAAGGACCATCCGGTCTTTACCCTCGAGCGACATCTCAGGAGGGACGAGGTCCTCCATCCCCAAGTCCAGGTCGGAACATTCCAAGGGATACCTGTCTTCCACCGCAAGAATGTCGTGACCCTCCGCTCGGCCCGGCAATGGTACAGCGAAGGACGCAAAGTCAGCGAAGGAGAGATTGCTATGAAGTGGGTGAAGAGCCGCGGCTACACCCTTGCCAATAAGCGCGCCGAGGAGCAAGCTCGAGCTGAAGGAGGTGAGGAGCCCACTGAAGGACTCTACGCACGTCATCAGACTGAGCTGTATCGAGCTCCTCCCGTCGTGGATGGCATCGTCCCCAAGAATCACTTTGGCAATATCGACCTCTTCGTCCCTTCCATGCTGCCCGAAGGCGCTGCGCACATCCCGCACAATGGCTCTGCAAAGATCGCCAAGAAGCTCAATATCAACTATGCCGAGGCCATTGTTGGCTTTGAATTCAGAAAGCATCGCTCCATGCCCAGGATGAAGGGTATCGTTGTTCCTGAAGAGGCAGAGGAGATGGTTCTGGATGCATACTGGGAGAATGAGCAACTGGCTGCCCAGAGGGAGGTGGGTAAGCAGACGGAGAGGGCGCTAAGGCATTGGAGAAAGCTGCTCAATGCGTTGAGAATTGCAAAGAGGATCGAGGAGCAGTATGGCGCTGGTGGAGAAGTCGACCCTGACGAGATCGGCGGCGCGGAGTCAGGAGCTAAGCCTTCACGAGGTGGTGGCGGCGGCGGCGGCTTCATCGCAGACGACGAAGAGGACGAAGAAAGACCTACACAGGAGCAGTCTGTGAGTCGTCTCAAGCGCCTTGAGGAGCCTCCAGCAAAGCCAACGCAGCAGGAGCCTCGGCCGCCCTCACCTCCCGTGGAGCGATCAAAGATGGCCGCCAAGCTTGACAAGTACGGTTCGGGCAGTCGTGCTCATCCAGCTGCTACCGATGCAGCTCCCTCACGCTTGAGGGTCCAAGACACGCCACAACCCGAGGAAGAGCCAGACGAGCATCAGAGCGGGGATCAAGCTGGTGTTCGGTCTCGTGACTTTGCTCAGGAGGAGGCAGAGGAGGTGGATCAGACGCCTGTCGACGGTAGTGAGCTAGTGGACGTCGGAGGCGGGCAGATCCTCTCGCTCGATGAGCTGACTAGGCTCGAGCAGGCGGAGAGCATGCCTAGCGGCAAGAGGGAGAGGAAGAGCACTTCAGCTGGGAACGGTGTAGCCGAGACTACCTCGCCAGCCAAGCGACGCAGAGTCGTCATCAAGCCCTTTGCGCAGACCCGCACCCATGCACCTGCAGCCGAATCAGTTGCCCCCAGTCCCCAGCCTTCCAAACGGCCACGTCGAGCTGCTGCCAGCAGAGGCAGACCGGGGCGCTCACTAGCTCGAGAGGAGAGTACCTCGGAAGAAGACGAAGCGGATGTTGAGGAGGTGACAGCTGCGGGCAGGGGAGCGCCACCGCGACGTAGGTCCGCGAGAACTGCTGCTGTTGGGAGGACGAGGGGTAGTTTGAAAGAGCCAGACGATGAGGAGGAAGAGGAGGAAGATGACGAGTAGGAGTGTTGTCTAAGAGTGGATCGCCGTCAAGTGTAGCATGTCTGTAAAGCATTCATCTCTCTGCAAATTCCCGCTACGGAACGTACAATTTTCCACGCAATAGTGACCACTGTAGCTTCCGTTCCGCCCCCGCCTCCACTCGTAGGGGCGAGTTCAAAATGGCCCGCCGCATGGATATAGAATGACTCGGAGAGAACCTTTCTCGTATCCGCATCGCCCCTATCTCGTCGTCGTCTATAAGCTCAACTCCTTCCTCATCCACCTTCTTCTGCTCTGCTCCATCTACCCTTCATCCTATTACGCTTCCTCGATTTGCTCATCTACTGTTTGGTGAAAGAGGCTGGACCCGCTTATCCCCCAGGCATGCTCCGCCCTCTAGTCCTACAGCAGATTCTCGATACAATCGTTACACCTCAGCCGTCGTCTTCCTCTTCCTCCTCGTCCAGTAGCAGCAGCAGCAATGCTGCGCCGCATACGGCTCTTCTAGTCTTGAAGGAGACAGGAACTCTATACGCTGCTTCATCGCGCTATATCTCTCCTCATTCTGGCGCATCCGGGGGTAGCTCGTCAGGCGAGTCAAGTTCGCAAGAAGCACCTCCGCATCCCGTCTTTCGAGGACTACTATGCTCCTCTGCCTCTTCCTCTTCTGCGGGCACATCAGGAGGAGGAGGTGGAGCCAAGCACAGTAGTCTCGAGGAGCGTAATAGGGCAGTTGGGGTGCTCAGCAGTCTTGCATGGCGAGAGATATGCGCAAGGAGGAGTGTTGAAGAGGAAGAGTGGACGGGATGCTTGAGTGTGCGGTCCTCTGTATGTAGTGACCCGATTCTGGACGATCAAAGGGTGTGCGCTACTACTAACAGCAAAACATCTTCGCATTTCGACACTACACCTTGTCGCAGCAATACGGTCTTGTGCATATCCGTCCTCTGCTTCCTCCACCTCCAACACAAAGACAACAGCGCTCCCTCTCTTCCACTTCCCATTCCCAATCTCCTTCCCCTAATCGTCCCTTGGGAGGAGGAACAGACGTAGGCTCAACTAGCATCGGGGCAGGACCAAGCCCATCTTCTTTCGCAGCTGCAGAGCATGGAGCTGAGGGAGAGGGGGAAGAGGCCGTCTTCCTCCTCGTGCTCAATGCTGCACTGCCTAAGGCTGCGTCCTCAACTTCTGCACAGGAGCAGTCGCTCGGTGAGGGAGGCCTTGTGGAAGGTACAGTAAAGGAGGGTGGGCTAGGATTGGGAGGACCGGGAGAGGACTCTACTAGCTCGATTTCTTTGCCTGTTTTGCAGGCGAAACTTCAAGGGCTTGCGCAACTCGTGGCGGATAGTCTTGCGCCTGGACTGAGGATACTGGAACGGTAGCGGATGGCTGAGCTGTCACACCCTTATGTAGAGTACAATGATAGTGAAAAAGTCATGACCGTGTGCAAGCTTGTGCAAGAAACGTATCGTTGCAATGAGAGTGATGACTAGTAGTGTACAATGATGATCCAAATCCGTCGACATCACCGCCTGCTATCTTGTCTTGCTTGACTTTCCTTGTCCTTACACCAGCGACACCCTCACGGCCCCTCCGTGCATGTGTTCCTTGATCTCTCCAAAAACTACTTCCACCTCTGCACCAACAACAGGTCGCATCTTCTCCTCCATATGAGGCCAAATACAATCCGCAAAGATTCCAAACGCGTCGAGCTGTACGCGCACGAAAGTCAGTCGGGTCTGCGGGTCAAAGCGAATCTCCCCGTCTGCAATCCACGCCTTTTGAGGCTGGAGGAGTAGGGTGGGGGAGATGCAGCCTGGTGCTGGAGCGGGTAGAGGAGTGCCAGAAGAACGAGAGGTGAGAGCACTCTCCCATGCTAAGCGCATGGCGCGAAGGGTCCAGTGCTTCCTAGTGAACTTGTCAAAGGCCTTGAGCGCTGCATTCTGGCGCGCAATCCGAGGCACCAGATCTAGCATCTCGCTCTCAGAGATTCCCTGATGGCGCTGTTGGCTCGGCGAGGCAGCAGAAGAGGCTCTTCTGTGCAGAATCGACTTGATCTGCCAGTGCGCGACAAGGTCAGAGTACCTTCTCAGGGGACTTGTGGCGCGAGTGTAGCCCCACCCGTCTGCTGCGTCTAGGAAAGCCTCCTGCTCTGTCCCTCTGAGCTTCTCGCGATCTTCAGTGCCCGTGATACCCAGGGAGATGTGCGAGACCGGGACGGTGGATTCGGTAGCACCGGCAATGTCGATATTAGCTCGCAGAATACGGCGGTAGGAGATGTTGCCGTACTCGTCCTTCATGCGATCGATGGCACTCAGCCACGCTTTCGCTCGACTGGCAGGGAAAGACTGACCTCGCAGAGGGAGGAGCAGGCGTGAGCCGCTCTTGGAAGGACCCTCTTTGCCCACGAAGGCGGCCGCGACTCGATTGGCCATACTCATGATGCTCGCTACCAGCATACTCGAAGGCTTTGCCTCGACCTTGAATGAGCTCAAAGCCAGGCCCAGTGGCATCTGCGAGAGGGGTCTCATTCTGCTCGTATCCACCTCGACCCTCCCGCCATTGAAGACTCGCTGCAGATTCGGATCCACGAGGGTGAAGGGGGACGGGACAATCATGTTTGGCAGCTCCTCGGGTGGCGGCATGACGACATTGACCCCGTCATTCCCAGCCAGGAAACCACCGTTGCGAATCCTCATCTTGTACAAGCGGCCGGCGTAGTCGTGAAGTATGCGAAGCTCCTCTGCCACTTTCGCACTTGGAGCTACGCTGGGGTCTTGTAGGATCTCGTTGACTTTGGAGTAGGTGATCACGTGGGTATTGCGCAGTAGACTCGGCCCCACGTCGTACTCCTCTATCAGACCCTGGGCATTGACGAGGGCGCTGAAAGTTAAAGCACGACTTCCATCTGCGCCAGACTTGGTAGCTATACCAGGCATTGAGTCAGGAAACATCGGTACACAGCCCAGAGGAGCGTAGATGGTCGCCCCTTGCTTCTTTGCCCGGGAGGCAGCGTCATCGTTCGGCAGCAGCTGAGAGGTGGGATCAGCAATGTGAGCTCGGATCCAGTACTTGCCCTCTTCCTTTGCAGGCTCGATAGAGATACCGTCGTCAAGCTCGTAGGCAGAGGCCTCATCAATCACGTAGACATTGGCGTGGAAGTCCTTCCTGAGCGACTCGTCGTAATCGACAGTTGCCAGGTCTGCAGACGTGTCCTGTCGAGCGTGTGTGACATTTGTTTGATTGCCCGTGTGAGACGTTTCCAGCTCCAAGACCTTCTCCAAGATATCCTTGCTTCGATCATCTCCCAAACTCCAGTCCACACTATCCTTGGGATAGATAGCAAGATCTTCCAGTAATTGCACAGTAAGCTGATGGAGAGGAAGGGAAGATGACGAGAAATCTTCTATGGTGGGGTTGGCCGAGTTGCGAAAGGACCCAGGCTGCTCCCAAGGGATATACTCGCACTTTTTGAGAATGTGCGATAAGACTATAGAGTACAAATCTCCTTGATTGAGTCGCGCTATGCTGATACCATCGAGGAGCACAGAGATGATTCTGACATCGTCTGCTGACCATGCAAGGCGAGTGGCTGCCGCTTCGGACGTGCCCTGCGTCTGCCTCACCACTTGCAAGTGACCGATGACTTTTGCGAGGAAGGATGCGACTGGACCCTTGTTCGACTTGATGTCCTCCTCGATCCACCGCTCCACGCGTTCAAGGTCATCTCTCGCGCGGCGAGACCTGATCTTGAAGATAGCGGTGGAACGCATGTCTTCCCGGCTTGCCAGGAAGATCTTGAAGTTCTCCAAGAGCAGATCGTGCGTAGCAAGTAAGCTGGGCCAAGACACCTCCTGACCCCTTTGTGATACCGCGCTCTCATCTAACTGTTGAGCGACGCTTAAGGTGGACACCTCTTCCTTGCTCTCCAGCCATTGCTTGTTGCTGATGAGAGCATACAGGCCTTTCCTGATATTATCATACTTGTGCTCTGTCTCTCGTAGGAAATCACGCAGAATGGAAGCCAATCTTGCCCTGGCTTCTCCCCGCCGAGTCTCTGCTTTTGAGGCCTCTTGAAAAGGCGGAAAGGGAGACCACATTCCATCCTCGCTCACGTTGTCGAGACCGGTGGTCTGTCCCATACCAGGCAACCCCAGTCCATTTGCATCGAGTAGCAGTGGCTCTTCGGGTAGTTGAATCTCCTGTAGCGTAGGTCGGGCGACATTCAATAGGCGGCCATCATCCTGGCGGCAGAAGTTGGGTATGTGCAGTGCGACATCACTCTCTCGCTGAGGAGTGATGTGCCCCCGAGAATCGAGGATGAAGAGGGTTCCTGCAGATGTGCCCCAGCTCTCAGTTGTGCTACCTTTCGATGTGTCTGTCTCTTCAACTGCTGCCTCCAGGTTCTGCATTGCAGTCTTCTCCACCTCATCGACGAACGGGAGGGCAATTCCTCGAACGACCTCTGAGAAGGGGAGACGCAGTTCTACGAAATCACCTGGCAGGATGTCTTTCCGAAGAATCCACTGCCCTCGATAGCTCCGCTTCTCAGAAGGGGCAAGGTCGGTGCGGGCTGATTTCTGCTGTCTCGACTTGCGAAAGGCCGGCGGCGGGCGTGTCTCTGCCCGCGAGGTCGACTGGTGTGAGAAGGCGGTGGCGGGGGACTGCCGACTCGTATGGAGCTGCCTTCGGTCACCTAGGCGAGAGTTGGATGCTGCTGAGGCGTTGCCGCGTCTTCGAGCTCTGTTGGCACCAATGTATCCCCTGCGCCCCTTCTGCCACCCGAGCAGCGACTCGTCTGGACGTCGAGGGGTTGCCCCAGCATTCCCATCTTGGACTTGCTTTTGATATTCTTGGTGCTTCCTCTCTGCTCCGCCAAAGTCGAGGCCAGCTGTGCGTAGTACTTTGCGAGTGACATACTCCAGCTTACGATCTGCTGCCAAGTTCCGTCGAAAGCGGCGCTCCTCTGACGCAATGCGCTGAGAGGCAGAGGTGGTAAAGAAAGCGGACCTGGAAAAAGAGGAGGAGGAGGAGGCCGCCGCCGCCGGCGATGACAGTGACGAAGCTGCTGGTGCGATATGGTGGACATTGTGCGAGCCCGATGCTACCGCTGACCTCTTCCATATCAGCGAGGATGCCATGATGGGCTATCTGGCAGCGAGATCGGTGGTCTACGAGGATGACGAGGAGGATGGCAGCCAAGCTTCCTTACGAATGATCATCATCTCTCGGCCGCTTCTCAAAATCTCGTCCTTCCGCCGATTGAATTCGGACTCCGCCTCACCGCTTGCTTCTTCCGTGCGGGCGGCTTCCATTCGCCCCCTCATCCTGGATTTCTCATTGTGCACAATACCCAACATAATCTCGCAGCCATGGAGCAGACGTCAACATAACCTCTTCAGTACGTCATCGCAATCACTCGAGGCTCAAGGAAGTGGCACACGAGCGGCGCAGCATCTCTTGCTCTGGCAGAGCTTCTCGCGCCATGGCAGACGCAGGCAGCGCCTACTCGGCTAACATTGCTCAAGCGAGGTCCACTTCGTGGTCCCTGCCACAGCTTACCTTCACCCAGGGGCTTCTTGTTGGGCAGCTGAGCATTATCTTGGTAGTGGTAGCATTGATACGTTATCTACTCTTCGAAGACGCCGCCCCACATCCTCTTGATGACGAGGACGAGGAGCAACCGCAAAGCGGCAAGGTGAGATGACCTACCTCCCGTTATGCTAGCAAGGCCTTGCCTTAATCTTGCTGACATCTGCACTCTGTCGATGGATCCTCCCCCCCATTGTCCAGGCTACAAGGCGTCACTTTCCCGTCTCCTCTCCGCCGAGAGCTTCTTCTCGCCAATCGCTCTTATCCCTTTCCCTCTCTTCAGCGCCTACCCGCGCTCGATCTCCCCCTCCCACCTCCGCTTCCGACGCAAGTCAGCCCTCGGGCTCAGGTCCCACTCTAGCCACATTAGCTCGGATACCAGAAGCTGTAGGTTACGATCTCGAGACTGCCGCAGACATCGATGTCGGCTGGCTGAATGTCCTCTTAGCGCACGTCTGGGAGGGGTACAGGGATGACTTTATGGCAGGAGGATCGGACAGACCTATACCGCTCGTCGAAGGCGAGACGCAAGAGGAAGAGTGGGTGGACGAGGTAGACGAAGCTCTCGAAGCAACATCGGCGCAACGGACTGCTCGGCATCTCATACAAGATATCCTAAATAGGCCGAAGCTCGAGAATGGTAAATTGGAATTTCTGGACCAGATCCAGGTGACAGAATGCCTCGTAGGAGACTCGTACCCAATCTTGAGCAATGCAAGAGTCAGGCCGAGAGATGATCAGGGCAGAGTGGTGAGTTGTCATAGAGCTGACGCCATAACTACCGTCATGGCAGCAACAGAGCTGACCAAACAGCTGTCACTCTCCTCAGCGCATCGAGCTCGATGTAGATTATACAGACCTGCTGTCTCTTTCCCTCCAGACATCTCTACTGATCAATTATCCTCGGCCAAGATTCGCAGTATTGCCTATCTCTCTCGGCCTTCGCATCACTCGCTTCTCGGGTACGATCTCGCTGTCCTTTAATTCTTCCTCACCAAGCAAGACGGCCAAGAACAAGCGATCAAGGCATTCCCTCTCTCTTTCCCTTCACCCAGACTTCCTCTTGAAGGCGACGTGTAGCAGTCTCGTTGGAGCTCGAGCAAAGCTTCAGGATATACCCAAGATTCAGCAACTCATACTGCAGCGCATCAGAGCCGCTATAGCAGAGAGGCTCGGCTGGCCCCGGACGTTCGATGTGGAGATGCCGGACTTGGTACGGCGCAGGAGGCCGAGGCGCGATCGAGGCGGGAAGAAAACAAACGCACGGGCAGAAGGAAGTCAGGATGGGTCTTTTGAGCGGGGCTACGAGCAGGCCGAGTCGAGTCGAATGGGAGGCATAGCCGAGGAGGAAGAATTGTCGATGGGCGAAGGCGCCCTGCAGGACGTGTACCTATCCAGTGGGTCTGCCGACGCCATGGACCCTCAGCTTGCTCTGCAGGCGAGAAGAAGGAGAGCAAAGGCTCGAGCCCAAGCCGAAGCAACTGCCCGAGCTCGAGCTGAGTCCAGTGCGAGGACACGTTTGGACGATGCCCAACAGACTCCCAAAGCGAACCGGACCGCCACGTCCACTGCTTTGCGCAATGGGTCTGGACCTCCACCGATGCCGATGCCCCTAGGGGCTCAAAGAGGGTACAGCTACTCCTCATCCATAGCTCAGCCTCATCTCGACACGAATGGTGTCAATGGTGTCGGCGCCGCTCGACAACGGGGTGGTCCTGCCAATGGTAACAATGGCTCTTCGCACTACACATCCATCTCCCGGCGTCCGCCCAACCCGCGATACTCCTCCACTCCGGGCCATGCCCCTTCGTATTTCAACACTGGAGCAGTATCAGGGGGAGGATCCGGCACTTCAGGTCTCAAAGCGAGAGCTAGTCTTTCGCGGGGGCAGTCTGCGCTGGAGAAGAGGTTAGGGGATGAAGAGATGGATACTTATGGAAACGGGAGTGCAGAGGGACCTCGAGGGGGAAAGTTGCCCACAGTGAGGGATTGGGTGCAGAGAAGTAACGGGGAGCTATGATGCGGATCAGCCCTGTACAGAATCTCGCAACGACACGATTACTACTCGATCAGTGCTGACAAGATGACAGTCTCGACTACAAGTGTGTTTCGCTTGGCTCACCCAGAGTCGATTTGGCTGGTGCAGGCGCAAAGGTGGTGTGGAGGTGCAAGGCGCGTTGACGGAAAGAGGACAATGGTGTGGAAATGCAGAATGTTCGTACGCAACACCCTTCGTTTACTCACCGTACGTCCTTGTTGCCACCCTCTTGTCGGTTCTCTGCAGCCTAGCTTGGGGTGTGACTTTCATCGATTCTCCCTCTTCGCACTTGGGTGGCAAGCGGGGGCGACATGACTTCCTACCAGACCTATCAGCCAAGCTCCTCCTTCTATACCCCTTCGCACCCTTCCTCCTCGCAGCGCCTCTCCTTCCTCCCACCAAGCCAGGCGTCCTCTTCCTCCTACCAGCACAGCTACCAGTCGCACTCTTCTTTTCTCTCTCGATTGGATCAAATTCAGGAGCTGGGAGGCAGAGCGGCTTTTAGGATCCCAGACACGCAGAGATTCCATAGACCTCTGGTGGGACATGCAGGCTGTGTAAATGCGCTCTGTTGGAGTGAGAGCGGAGAGATGTTGGCGAGTGGAAGTGACGATACCAGGTGAGTTCGTCGAGCCTTTCTTCTGAGAAAGTAGGTGCGTTGGTCCTGTACATGAGGCTGAACAGCTGCACACCTCGTTCTTACCGCTCCCTTCCCAGAGTTGTCCTCTGGAAAGTGGGCACATCCCATATCCACCCGACCGCCAACGAGCGAGCTCCTCAAAGATACCTACCCTACAGCTTCCGTGCAGGCACGGGTCAGGATCGATCTACCCGCCCCGACCAGCAGACCACACGCGTAGGCGGTCATGAAGATGAAGACGAGGACAACGTCGACGGTCCGCTTCATGGCGCAGATTATCCCTTACTAGAGATGGGCATGGCATCAGTGATTCAGACGGGCCATACAGCCAACATCTTCTCGGTTGCCTTCGCTCCGCACTCTTCTGATTCCAGGATCTTTACTGCAGCAGGAGATGCGACTATGAGAGTGTTCGACATCGGCTCGTCGAGCGCGGGAATGGGAACAAGGGTCAGTCACCCCGATGGGCGGTGGTACGACCGCTTTGACCAAGGCAGTGGAGGGGTCAATTGTAGGGTTCTGAAGTGCCATAGACGGAGAGTGAAGAGATTGGCGACAGAGAACAGCCCGGACATCTTTCTTAGTGTTGGAGAGGATGGCGATGGTGAGTTCCGGACAAAGGCAGGGATCAACACCAAACAGCTCGGTTGACGGTGAACCTCGCGTCCGTCTCCTCCTGTCAGTTCGCTCCACAGATCTGCGGACTTCACATATTTGCCGGACCAACTGCCCCCGCCCTCTCCTCCATTCCTTCACATCTCTCTACTCCCTCTCCCTCTCGAAGCTACAGCCCTATCTTTTCGCAGTCGCAGGCGAGTCACCCTATACATACCTCTACGACCGCCGCATGATCGGCCGAGTGATCAAAGACGAGTGGGGCATGTCGATGACCAACAGTGATGAAGCCCTTCTCACAAAATGCGTCAGAAGGTACGGTCTACCACAAGGCAGTTGGGATGGCGACTGCTCGGTACAGGACGAATCCGCTAGGAGGCCAATGTCGAGGACGAGCCATATCACCGCCGTGAAGATCAGCGAGCACAACGGGAACGATTTGATCGCTACTTACTCCAACGGAGCCATCTATCGCTTTGGCATCAGAGACGAAGAGGGAGGTCTGCATCATGTGCAGGATAGATTGCCTGTTGGCTGGGAGACAGGCAGCACGGCTGCTGCGACTGGAGGAACGAAAGCGTCCGGCAGAGAGAGGAAGAGAGGATCTTCGTCTTCCTCGTCGGGGTTCCCAGCGATCCCCGAAAAAGAAGCCGTCCACACGATACCATCAGCAGGAGGCAAGACTTCTACTCGGATCCTGGCAAGACCAGAAGCCCAGGACGCAGCGCGGCGGTTGCCCTCCGCTCGCCTATCAGAGACTACTGCGCAGATGTCTCAAGGCCCCCGTGAGCAGGACTGGAGACGAGCTTTCGTCGACGAAGAGGAAGAGGATGAGGATGAGAGTAGTAGCAGCGGAAGCGAATCGCCTACCGAACAAGAGGCGCAGGGCTTTCCTCTGTACCAGCAACTCCTGGCCGACGGGGAAGCCGGTTCCCTGGAGATGTCATCCTCCTCGTCTTCATCCGAGGCAAGCTTGGCGTCTGCACAAGAGGAGGAAGAAGGGGACTCAGTCGAGTGGGAAGATGTTGACAGTGATGAGCAGGGTCCTTCCCGAAGACGAAGACGAGAGCCAAATTGGTTCAACGATCCTGAGGTTGACGATCTCGTCATCGACTCCAATGACGACTCCGAAGACGACGACAGTGAGGGAGATGGTAGCGACGATGACGCTGAAGACGATGGGGATGGGGAGTCTTTCAGCGACAGCGAAGAAGATAGCGTTTCCTCCTCGGACCCAGATCCAGATGTGGACGACCCTCAGTACGCGCAGAATGTCCGCCAGGCCTCTCACAATTATGTGCCAATCGTCTACCCTCGTAACCCGCGATATATGGGTCACCTCAACAGCGAGACGGTGAAAGAAGTCAACTTTCTAGGTCCACACGACGAGTATATCGTTAGTGGCTCAGACGACGGGAACTTCTTCGTGTGGGACAAAGCCAGTGGGGAGCTGCTAGGCATCTGGGAGGGCGATGGGTCCGTGGTCAATGTCGTCGTACCCCACCCTACCTTGCCTGTCTTGGCTGTCAGTGGCATCGATGACACAGTCAAGCTCTTTGGCCCTGTCAGTCGCTATACTGCAGGTCAGAGCAGCGAAAAGGGAAGTAAGGATCTTCGAGACATGAGCCGCATGGCCGACAAGGAGACCATCGTCGAGCGCAATACCTTTAGACGTCGGCGCAGTCATGGCATGTTCGGCATGGGCACCGATGATGATGAAGGCGACGAGGACGAAGATGGCCTCGAGGATGAGTACGAACGTGAAGACTATCTTACGCGCTCGGCCTTTCAGAATGTGTTGATGCGTGCGAGCATGGCAGCTGGAGCGGGGCCGGGCGGGGAAGGGGGAGAGCACCCTGCATCACACCAATGCGGACCTCAGTGAGGCAGTACCGCCTATCATCGCTCTCGAGACGTACAGTTCACAGTACTTGTTCCTCATTGCATCAATACATACCACACCATTTCAATCTAGACTACTTACCGCCTATTCGCTGCGCTGCGTTCGGCCGTCAGGCAAAAGTCATTTCGGTCCAGAAGGCCGGAAAAGTCGCCGAGTGTGGCTTGCGTGCGGCATCGATCTCCACTTCCGAGCAATGCGAGAGTCGTACCCGCAATCTCTCCTTATCCTGTGTCCTTCTCTAGGGGTCTGCCTTCATCCATCCTCGCCAATCGATTACGACACTATCCTCACCGAGTTTGATCTTTGAGTGCTCTGAGTCGGCTCACCACTGGATCGGGTTCGGACCGGTCCCATCCCATTCGACCCAGCCGAGCCGCATCGAGCTGTAGGACAAAATGGAGAAGCTGGATCTCTCCTCACTCAAATCCTACTCGCCCGACTGGCCTCATGAGCTTCGTCTGGCAGTATGTATCGCGACCAAGTACGCTCAACAGCGCCTCTGTCAGCGAGCGAGAGCTTCTGCGCTTGGTTTCGGAATTGGGAGCGGCGGTTCTTCGGCGAGGGGGGGTGAGAATGGAGGAAAAGATGAGGGGGATAGTGCCGAGCTGAATGAAGATGGGACTTCTCGTAGGCAGAGAAAAGGAGGAGAGTCAGCTCCGCCGGGGGAGGAGTCCTCTTCCACGAGTAGCAGAGCTGAGACCGAGAAGCAAAGGAAGGAGCTGGTGGAGTCGTGGGAGGAGTTTGCTAGCAAGGTGAGTATCATCAGCTCTGTGGGGGCGATTGCTGCGAGGGAATGCTGACAGACTTTGTCCATTCATAGTTCTTGACTGCAACTTGCCAGCATCTGGGTGTGGCTGAGGAGACTTTGCCCCGTGAGTCTGATGTCAACAGCCCATGTTCATCTTTCATCGTCTGATGTTCCTGCCTCTCGCTTCGCTGCTATACTAGCTGGGCCGCTCGCGTACGAAGAGATACTGGAGATTGGACAAGGTCGCCCCGACTCAGATGCTGGCTCAGCCGGCATGGAGAAGGAGCAGCGGGCTTGGCAACTCGAGGCGATGGGACAGGAGACAGGAGGCGCATTTGCTCGGCTCTACCCTGAGCTTGTCCTTCGGTCAGATGTAGAGGAGGAAAAAGCTCGCAAGGCGGCACAAACCGAAAAAGCCAAGGGAGCTGAAAAGGAGCGGACCCGAAAGTTGCAAGAGGCGCTTCAGAAAGCTCATAAGGATGGTACAGTCTCAGATGAAAAGGACAAGGATGTCGAGGACGCCGCTCTTGCGCTAGCCTCAAGCTCTGTCACGGACGAGAAGGACAAGCAGCTCAGCACGTTACAGCTCCCGGAGCCCCTTCGAGTCCATCGCACAGGTGGCGCCCTGTCGAGCGAGGCCAGCTCAAGCAGGGGCGTCGAAGTCTACAACGACCTACTTCTCATCGCTCTCGGTCTGGGCCAATATCGCTCACTCGAAGACGGCGCAACGATGGTCTTTGAGAATGAAGCCGTCTTTGGCGATGAGCCTCTTGCGAGCAGTACGAATAAGGTCAAAACACCAGCAACCTCTGGCTCAACCCCTGACCCATCTCCAGCGGGGCTTCAAGCAGAGCTAGCCTATCAGCAACAACAGCGGAAGGCTGGCCTACCAAACTCAGCGCCTTCTTCTGCCTCTGCCTCTGGTCCTGTGAACACGTGGAATTCGTTCTCGAAATGGGCAGACAGCTCCTTTAAAAGCGTTGGGAATCTGTTCCCTCCTCCTGCGCCAGGAGCTAAGGGTACCCACGCCGATACCGCCTCCCCGCAGGGCAGCGGTAGCGCCGGCGGTTCCGGTGGTGAGAAGACGGCTCGTCAGCAGCCTAGCGAATTCTGCCACTACGATGCCCGTGCCCGCGCAATGATCTTCGTCGCTTCCAGCGCCCTCGGACTCTCCGGTTCAGATGGACAAGCGGCGGAGAAGATCTTGGCGCAGACCATCTACTTCATCATGAAGGATGCCCAATCCGCGGCCGCGAAGCAGGGAAAGGACCCTCTGAAGCACGCAAAGATTTCTACTTCTGCTGAAGAGGATGAGGATAGCGGCGGTAGGACAAGCTGGATGAACAGAGTGAGTCAATGAACAGCCCAAATACCGCACTTGACCTATGCTGACGTATCTTTCTCTCTTTGCCTGATTCAGGCGGGCACGAGCGCAGTAGCGGAGCACGGTCGCTCCAACTGGAAGAGATGGGCAGCGGCGGGAGGTGGTGCTGCCATTGGTGCCGGCATCATTGGCTTGACGGGCGGTCTAGCAGCCCCGCTAGTCCTTCCAGCGCTGGCCAGTCTGTCTGGTGTTGCTCTGTTCGCCTCGTCGGGAGGCATCGTCCTCGCCGCTGCCCTCTTCGGTATCGGCGGTGGAGGTCTGGCAGGCTACAGAGTCTCTCGTCGACTGCGTGGACTCGAGTCTTTCGAGTTCAAAGAAGTCGATACCGAAGCGCGCTTGGCTGGAGTATCGATTCCTTCTCTCCACGCTACCATTTGCGTATCGGGGATCATCCTAGAAGAGTCTCAGCAGCTCACGTCGTGGCAGGGCGTGTGGGCCTCGTCGAAATCGCAAGATGTCTACATTGTCTCTAGCGAGGCTAAATTGATGGCTCAAGCAGGTGTGGATCTACGTGGTTATGTCTTTACGTACATGAAGCGGGCCCTGGGCCAAAAGGCAGCCGAAGAGGCTATCAAGAGGACCGCCCTAGCCGCCTTCACAGCTCTGACGCTACCACTCACTGTGGCCAACACTCTGGGTACTGCTCTCGACTCAACATTCGTTCGAGCAAAGAGCAAGGCCTATAAGAAGGGTCTGGTTCTCGCCGAGGTGTTACGAGCTGAAGTGCAGGGTCACCGGCCTGTAGTGCTGATGGGCGCGAGTCTGGGATGCATCACCATCCTCACTGCCTTAGCCGAGCTGGCTAAAGAACCAGAGGTCAACTCCCACCTGGTAGACTCCGTCTTCCTCATTGGTGCACCGGCAACTACAGGGAAAAAGACGCTGACCAAGGCGAGGAGTATTGTGGGAAGGAGATTCGTCAATGCCTTCAGCAGCAAGGATATGGTCTGCTCTGTCGCTGCTTGGCTGGGAATGGAGCTGTCGGCAGAGGAGATTGCAGACGGGAGAGCGCCACGGGTGATGGGATCGGGGCCCATCTGGGGCGTACCTGGAGTGAGTAGCTGTCATCGGGGTCAGCAGTGGAACGAAAGGAGTGAAGCATCTGACCTAACCCTTGCTGTTCCCATTCATCTAGGTCGAGAATATCGACGTGTCTGAACTGGTGCCTTCGCACTTTGACCTGGCTGAGCCGGACAAATTGCGGCTGATATGTGAGCGCATCGGCGCCATAGAGGGGTGAGGCAAAGTTGCATCTGTACATGTTCCTCGGCCCGTGAATATCTGCATATTACGACCTGACCTCGAGTGATCTATTTGCGGAGCACGACCTTGCAGCAGTGCTTCTGTGATGTGCCAGGTAGGAGTGAGCGGCTGGCGGATCGGCTGGCTGGTGCGTCGGAGTTTTTGGCGCGGACGTGGAGTGACTTGGTTGGTTGGAGTGTTGCTCCCCTTTTGCCGGCACACTGCGATATCACTCCCACTCCCACTTCCACCGTCACCATCCGCCGTCACCGTCACCATCATCCCACGAGCTCCTCTGGCCGAGTCACTGTCAGCATCCCCGATGCCCTGATCGGGTCCTCATAGAGTCAGTCCCGAATCCTTCGCCAAACGCCCCGCAATGTCCACCATAGCCCACTCTCTGCGGGACCACAAGGAGCCCACGCGCCAGCAACTCTTCACACATTCCTTTTCCCTCCCAGATGGACAAGTTCCTCTGACAGACATTCCCGCCGTAGTCTCCCTCTCGAATCCTCAGAGCGATCCGGATGACCCTACAGCTCAAGAGGATGAGGTATATGCGGGGAAGCTGGTGCTGACGGAGAAGTTCTTGTGCTTTGAGAGTCTGGATCGGAGGAGTTTGAGGGGAAGCTTGCCGCTCTATACAGTCAGAAGGGTAGAGAGGCTCAATACAAAGAGAAGTGGAGTGTTTGCACTGGCCGTCGTTGTGTGGCATGGCATGAAAATCGTGAGTAGCGCAGCTGCGAGGAATACTAAAGGGGATGAGGGGCATCTCATACTGAGCTCAATCCTCACCTCGCTTCACATAGATCCTGCAACTCAATGCCCTTCGCACACAATGCGAAACATTTTGTTCTATGCTCAGAGATAGTCTGCGAGCTCAGCTGCCCAGCATGAAGAAGCTCAAGGGCTTTGTAGGGACATGCTACTCAGAGTTCGTCCTCAACCCAGAGCTGCTGCCGAAGGCGACCCAACCGGTAGAGGCTGGAGCTGCTGAGGAGACATCAGCTACTGGCGCAGAGAATGCGAACGCGGACACCGCCGTGGCTGGGACTGCTGAAGTGGCTTCGCAAGCCGATGCCTCTGCCGCTACAGCCTCGGCATCAACGTCCTCCGATCCTCCCCCTCCCCCACCCTACCATGCTGGTCTGGGGGCTCGCTTCAAATATCCAGGAGATCCGCGCAAGCTGAGGGAGAAGTCAAAGATGAAGCTCTGGAGGGACTATCTCCGCGTGCACGGTCGTTCCCTCACTACTCTACGGTACCCGCAATTCCTGCGGCTCATCCAAGTCGGTCTCCCCT
Source organism: Microstroma glucosiphilum (assembly GCF_003144135.1). NCBI lineage: Eukaryota > Fungi > Basidiomycota > Exobasidiomycetes > Microstromatales > Microstromataceae > Microstroma > Microstroma glucosiphilum. Next base: position 335,264 of record NW_020289927.1, on the reverse strand, counting down.
CGGCGCTGCGAGGTGAAGTCTGGGAGGTGACATCGGGCTCCATCTATAATCGCTTCGAGCATCAGGGAGAGTACGAACGGATGCTCAACGAGAACAAGGACAGGAAAACGACGGCAACCGAGGAAATAGAAAAGGACCTGCATCGCTCCTTGCCAGAATATGCTGGCTTTCAGCAACCAGAGGGCATAGATAGCCTCCGTCGGGTGTTGTACGCCTTCAGCTTCAAGAACCCAGAGCTGGGGTATACGCAGGGTCTGAATATTCTTGCTGCTGCTTTTCTCATCTACTGCTCGGAGGAGCAGACCTACTTTCTGCTGGACACTCTGACGGAGCGGCTGCTCCCAGGGTACTACACCCAGTCCATGGCAGGTACAATCTTGGACCGGAAGGTGTTTGAGCATCTAGTGCAGCGGTCCCTGCCGATGATCCACGAGCATCTGATCAGGACTGATATCCAGCTGAGCGTGGCAAGCTTGCCTTGGTTCCTTTCGTGAGTAGGAGTGCGGGTCCAATGAATGGCTATGCCCGCTTACGCCCCTTTGATCCCATCGCTATCATCAGACTATACATCAACTCGATGCCCATGGTGTTCGCATTCCGGATCATCGATTGCTTCATGGCAATGGGTCCCAAAGTCCTCTTCCAGGTCGCCTTGGCCATCCTGAAGATCAATGGCGAGGAGCTTCTGAGCGTAACGGACGATGGGGCCTTCATCAGTGTGCTGAGAAAGTACTTCAGCAGCCTGGGCGATTCTGCCCATCCGGATGCTGCAAACCCCAAACATCGGAACATCACCAACTTTCAAGAGTGAGTAAGCGTAAGAAGTAAGGCCGAGTGGGAGCTGGACAATACTCACTGAGTCCCATCACTTCGCTCTTCCAGATTGCTCGTCGTTGCTTTCAGAGAGTTTGGCGTGGTGACAGACGACACGATCGCTTCGGAGCGCCGCCGCTTCCGCCAAGAAATCGTCGAAGAGATTGAACTCTTCGCCAAGCGTTCTGCCATCCGTCAGCTCAAGGACCTCCGTCGGTTCAGCAAGGAGCAAGCAGGCCTAGTGTATGACCACATGGTGGAAGCCATTTACCGTGCGCGGCACGAACGTCAGGCCCGAGAAGCGGCTGCGAGTGCGCAGGGCGACCCTGTACAAGCGCAGGCGATTTTGGACGAGAAGAAGGCGGTGACTCCCACCAGTGAGGACTTCAAGGAGATGCGTATCGAGTACGACACCTTCAAGATCTTCCTAGGAGAGATGAGTACGTGGGCCAGAGATGAGTTCACAGTGTCCAATCTAAATGGCCTGCACGAGAGGACAGAGAAGAAGGGTGTTGAGCACGCCTTGATCAAGCGCATGTTCACCGCATGGGACACAGAAGGGCGAGGCAGTCTAAGTCTGCAGGATGTGCTTCGCGGCCTTGACCCGATCTTGTTTGCCGATGGGGATGTGCTTGCCTCGATTGATTGGTTCTTCAAGCTGCACTCCCAAGGACGGGACTCGTTGAGCAAGGACGAGGTGCTGAGGTTGAGCGAGTCGCTGCTGTTCATGTTCCGTAATGAGCCTGGAGAGGGGTATTTGGCTGCGGTGAGCCAATTGATCAGTCAAGCCTTGTGAGTGAAGGTAAAAAGGGAGGGGAGAAGCTGGATTGCATCGCTGAACATTATCCCCCTCTACTGACGCATCACTCTGGCCGTCCGGTGTCCACCCTTTGCAGCAACGTGGGAGGCGAAGTGTCACCTCATGGATCTGAATTGGAGAAGGAGAAGGCTTGATGGGCAGACTGCGTGACAAGACTGAGCATGCCATCGCACATTGCTACGACGACGCTGCCTACGCTCCAAGCTTGCCTGCTTGCCTGCTTGACGTCCTTCTGTGCTGTGTCAAACTTGTACATGAATGCTGTGGCCTCTCAACTCCCTCCTGTGTGCCCTTGTGTGTGTGCGCGTGTGTGTGTGCAGGTACCTCTTGTTCCCGTCTCGCCGCTTGTGGAAAGACAAGGCAGGCAATAGTTGGCACCGGTGAGCCTCGACATTCCTCTACGCCCACAAGGCAGGGCGCGGCAACTCATTCCCGTGCCGTGCCGAAGACTGGCCATGCAGTGTGCACAAGCCATAGGCATACACGCATACCCACCTCACTCACTCACACGCAAGGTGAATCTAGGCTTGACGCCCCCGCCACGGCCGCACGGGGGACGCGGGACAGGCGCAGAAGAGCAGCGACGGAGGGGCCACCTGGAGCCACGACGCGGAGGACAAGAGAGCAACCCTTGGCACGGCAGGCACGGCACCACCACCAGGGCTGAGCCTAGTGGCCCAAGCGTCTGCATAAGGTCCTTGGGCACAAGAGCAGTCTACCCCACACTCGGATGGGCGGAGATGTGGTCACACTGGTCTAGTGCCTGCGAGATGCCCCCTTGCCCTTTTTGTGTCCCGGTTGCTGTTGGCCGCTCGCTGCTGCTGGGGGGCCAGGAGGAGATGATCTTACCGCCTCGAGGTCGTCCATGCCATCCACGCTGAGCGAATTCCATTCCATCTTCACCATCTCACCATCACCTCACCATCAACTCACCCTTCCACTGCCACTGCCACGACACAACGCATACGCACACATCAAAGATACCACGACCACCTTCACGACCAACTTCACCTTCACCTGCTTAGCACACGAGCACCCACCACCCATCACCCGGCCATAGCGCTCAGCCCACTCTACTCTGCCATATCTCAGATCAGCATCCCTCACCACTCGCCCGCCCAATCTAATCTCATGGCTTCACCAACAGCCATCCCACACGCCCAGACTTCCTCCCACCGCCACCACAATCAGCAGCACGCACCTCCTGCCTCCTCTCCCCCTCGCGTCGGCTTAGGTTTTGGCTCCTCTGCCACCAACAACAACAACCGCAACTCTCCACCACTCCTCTCACCCATCTACGCAAGGACTGCATTCTCCCTCCCTGGAGGTCCCGTGAGCCCTTCCAACAGCTTTAGGAACACTGCAAGTGGCGCCTGGACTACGGCGGGAGTTAATGTTGGAGGAGCACTGAAGAGCCCTACAGCCATTGCTAGCCAGCAGACTGCTCAGAAGGGTGAGTGTGGAGAGGGGCAAGAGGAACGGCCAGCATATAAACTCGTACTCACCTGTATCGCCTGCCTTTTCGCGATCTCTCGCATAGACTACTTTCCCGAACGCGACCCGACGGGAATGCACCATCGTTCTTCCTCCATGTCCTCCACCACCTCCAGCGTAGACTCCAATGGGCCTCCCACCCCTCGAACAGGCGAGGCACCTGGGTCCCTGGCAGGAGGCGCTCCACTCGGCAGGGTCCGCTCCATCCCTCTCCCAAGCTCATACGAAGCAATCAAGGGTTCAAAGGAGGGCTGGAATGGATCACAAGGCTGGGCAGGTCTCTCTTCGTTCCGCTCGCAGAGCAACGCCGCTGCCGGTGCATCCAACGGCGCCAGCGCCACCTCACCCCCGGCCGCAGGCGGAGGAGGGATGGGCCATCTTTTCCGACGTCTGAGCATGAGTGGCAATCCCGCCGCGCAGAACCCACACCGACGTGAGAACAACCACCACCATCACCAAGCTGGACACGGCCACCGAAGTGCGAGCATCAGCTATGCCGGCAGCTCGAGCGTGACTGCTGGCCATCCGCCTCTGGGGTCTGCAGCGCCCGTGAAGGAATCGACGGCCGAGCTGGCAGGCGCCCCGGTAGCACCCGCTGCAGCTGCCGTACCCGATGCTCCCGGATCACTCGCCTCGCCCAGCACAGTTGGCACAACCTCGAGCCAGAAGGTCGCTAGAGGCAGACGCGGTGAGGCGGGAGCGAGTATCAAGAGGAAGCCTAGCCCACATGGGGAACGTCTCCTCATGGGATGGACTCACGCGCACTAGGCGGATAGCGCCACGGTCGGCTTTTGTTGTCTCTTTTCATTCTTCTCTGTGCTATGCTCTCGCTTCCTCCACTCGATCTAAGAAAGACTTGTACTTGTACTTGTACCCGCACCCGCTCTCGCTATCGCTCTCGCTCTCGCTTTCATGCAAGGGAGGAGGATTCGCTTTCAGAGACTGCCGCTCCTCATTTCCTCATTTCCTCATTTCCTCGCTTTCGTGTCTCTTTGCTCGATTGGTCACTCGCTCAAAGTTGTGTTTCTTTCTTTGTTCCGCTAGTAGTCTCGGTCCTAGCTCTGCATGCACTGCTTCCTTGCTCTTCCTGATGGGTGGATGGATGGATGGATGGATGGGTGGGTGGGTGGATGCTGCAAATCTCTGAATTGACGTGAGGTGACTGGTCGATGTCGATGTCGCTCTCTAGGTCTATCTTGTCTTCCCGGTGGGGGAGGGTAGGAGTAGGGTAGGGTAGTCTGGTATTTCTGCTAAAAGTGGTAGTTCTAGTTGATCCAGTGAATGTGAATACAAATACAGATTTACAAATTTCACAAATTTACAAATTTACAAGCTTCAAAAGTCTAGCACCGTACATCGTACATCGTACATCGTACATCGTACATCGTACATCGTACAAAGTCTATTCTGCTATGGGGCAAGCGCGATGCGCGATGCACGATGCGCGCTACAGGGTGCGCGGGTAGTCTACTGTTTCCGGTACTCGAGCGAAAGTCGAAAATCGAAAGTCGGAAGTCGATCAGTACCTAATCCCCACCTCCCCTGCACGAATGAATGCATGAATTAATGCATGCATGCTGATCGCATACTGATCGCGACGGTGACTGTGACTGTGACTGTGAGACCAGGATTGGAGTGTGATAGGACAGGTGGGCAGTCAGCCAGAGCGGATAGTCAGAGGAGAAGGCGTCGCGAGGACCGAGCGTCCCTCGCGCCCTCGCGCCCTCGCGTCCCTCGCGCAGAGGCTTTTTTTCTTTCCCTTCCCTTCCCTTCTTCGATCAAAGAAGTGATGTGATGTGATGTGATGGACGAGCGGAGCAGCACATGAGCACAGGTGCAGAGGGAAAGAGCACCGGCCCACCGGAAGACCGGAAGACTTGGCAGTAAGGCTCCCTCCCTACTCCACTCAGGAGGCGCGAGGCGCGAGGCGCGAATGGTGATTAGGTGTCGATAGCTCGTCGCAAGGCGAAGCGATGCCGGCCGGCCGGGCGGGCGGACGGGAGGGCGGATGGTAGATCCGGCCGACCGGCGCAAGGCGAGTCCGTGGATGGGGGTGAGAGCTGGGGAGAGGAGAGCAGTGGGATAGTATATGTATATGTACCTGTGTCGGCCTTTGCGGTGCTCCTGTACGTACTGCCTTTCTTGCCTTCCTCCCTCTAGCTCCCTCTCTTGGGTAGAAACTCTGACTTCGTGAGAGAGATGTACGCGCTACCGCTACCGCTCTCCTACGGCCCAATGGAGTCTCAGCCTCTTCCAATTTCAGGGGCTACTTCATTGGAGGCACATCCCTCCAGGCAGCTGCATACTTCCAACACTCCCTTCACACAAGCGCAAGGCTGTATGGCCGTCTCCCCCCTCTCAGGGTCAGAATTGAGGAGCTCACCCAGCACATTGGGTTTCTTGGATATGCTTGAGGAATCAGATTTGGAGGGAGGCGCATCTTTCTCCTACACGGGTGAGAGTGCGGGTACTCTTCCTGACATAGCAGGACTACAGGTCTCCAACTCTGTCTCGAGCGACTATCCCCAAGCACAGCAGCAGCAACACAATGTTCAGGCCTACCTCGAACCCTCCAGCGAACAGCCCTCCCAATCTCATCGCCCAAGCGGCAGACACAAGTGCAGCACTGCGCAGCTCGCCCAACTCTCCTCCTTCTTTCAATACACCCGTAATCCCACCGGCAAGATGCGAGCTGAGCTCGCCCAACGTCTGGGAATGCCAGAGCGCAGTGTGCGAATTTGGTTCCAGAATAAAAGGGCGAAACTTCGGGCAAAGGAAGCTGGGGCTGAGGAGGGTTTACGGGAACAGCACTATCACCAGCAGCAGGAGCAAGGCCAAGCCCAAGCCCAAGCCCAAGGCTATGGGCAAGGCTATGGCCAGGGATGTTCAAATAGTACTACGGCAGCATCCAGTCCAACGTCAACTCGGACGGGACTGTCGACGCCGTACACGCCTTCAGTGATGCTGGCGACTGGAACCGCGTCTGAGCGAGTAGTGCCTGCGCGTAAGGTCAGGAGGAGGAAGACGGTTGGAGCTGAAGGGGGACGAGAATGTGAGTCGTACCCTTCTTTGTTTACGTCAAGGCTGGCAACTGACCCACTTAGTCTCACCTGTTACACCACGCCCACAGCCATCACATTCCTCCCCTCCTACTCCGTGACCATCGGCACCTGGCGACGCGTGCAACCCCTCGTCTGCTTCTTCTCACGCAACGCCCGTACCCTCACCTGGGCACTCAAGTCCGACTCTGTTGGCTTTAAGCTAGAGCTACCCTGGGGCTCCATTGAGGAGATGAGCTTCCGAGGACCTCTTGCCCCTGCGGAGGCAGAGAGAGCAGAGGGTGTGTGTGAGCCGCTGGGAGTCCTCTGCGTTCAGCTTACACGTCCACCCATCTTCTCGATGGAAGTGTTTCGGTCTGCTGGGAAGCCAGCAGAGTCTGGTGTGCATGGAGGAGGGGCGAGATGGCGACAGTGTGAGGATTTCACAGAGGGGAAACAGGCCACGAGCACTTTTATGCACGTCTTGAGCGGACCATTCCTACAGCTCAGGGAGACGGTACTGGCGCTGAAGTGCTGTCACCCTGATTTGGATGAGAAGACGCACCTTCTGGACGAGGTCAGCAGCAGTGTCAGTGTCGCGCACGCTCAGCACTACCGCTCTGTCGACGCTGTCCCTCTGTACTCAACCTTCAACGGACTTGGGACGGGAGGCCTGCCACAGGCCTCTCCTCTGTATACCCAGCAGAGACCTGCAGAGCTACCCACAACTTCCACCGACTACGCCTTCTACAATTCATCCCTCTCCGCCGGCTTTGCCCCTTCGCACGACTTCTCCACCTCCTCTCTCTCTGCATCCGCATCTGTAGAGATCAGTCCCAAATCCCTTCACTTCCCCGCGCGATCCAGCGCTAGCAGCGCTTATGGAAATGGGAATGTCATCGGGCTAGGTATCGACCTGAGCCCTGTAAAGGAGGGTGGTTCGATGCCCGAAAGGAGGCAGATCGCTCCTCCGTACGGCGTCGCGCAAGGGAGATCGCTACAGCTGCAGTCACAGTCACAGCAGGCATCACAACCGCATTGGCTCGCTCTTGCGCAAAACCAGCAGCAGCAGCAACAGCAACAGCAACAACAGTGGCAGAGTAGCCCTGCGAGCTTTACCGGAGGGCAGACGCAAGCTCACGCTCAAGCGCAAGCGCAGGCGCAGCCTCTGATCAACAGCGCAAAGACGTACGTGCAGCTTTTCGAATCTCTGCCCACTGAGATGCAGGCTCGACAGAGGTGATCACAATGATAGGCGAGGGTAATGCTCAATGCCACAAGCCTATCTCCCTCTTCAACATCCTAGCTAGCTCGTTTCTCGGATCTCGTCCTAACGGTCTCACTTGTTCTCGTCAATGGACCGCGTTCAGACTATCCCACGCCCACTCACAGAATACTTCACATCTACATCCACGCTCCTTTTATCTTGTGTAATCTCAGATTCTCTAATTTCAACAAGTGACGCCGCTACCACTGCTTGAGCGCCAGCTATATCCCATTTATGGACATTTCAACATGTGCGGCCCTTTTCTCTATCATCGATTCTGATCCTACTAGTGTCTAGCCCCACCTCCTTCACGCCCGCACCCACACAGCCTACATGACAGGCTCGTCTATCAGTCTCTTGAGCGTCTCAAACACCGGCGTCGAGGAAGAGTCCTGCACATCGGTGCGGACAAAGCAGAGCAGGTAGGGAGTTGCGCCTGTTTGACTGTTTCAAGAAGCGAGCCACAGAAGCAGAAGCAGAAACGAGGGGAGATGGTCAGTAATCAGCATGTAGCCGAAGCCAGATCCTACGACGCCTTTGCACACTCACTCTTTGAGCACATCATCCACGTGCGCTTCGGCAACAACTCCATCGTTATACTTGAACCACCCTTTCCCCTCCTCTTCTCCCGCACCCAAAACCAGCGGCACCCTCCTCTGATTGATGAAGTAATGTCCATGCGAAGCCTCTCCCCTATGCATGAAGACGCTCATCAACCTGTACTCCACCCGCTTCTCCGTCTCCCAAAGCGCCTCGCTTTCTGCCTTGAGAGATTGGAGGCGCTCGGTGAGAGTGCGAGATTCGAGGGCGAGGGCTTCACTCTGTGATTGGAGGAGAGCAAGAACTTCTTCGTCGACGTAGTCCCCGGAGGAGAAGCCTTCTGCTGGCGTCGGCACGGAGCTAGGGTCGGCGGCGGCGTCCGCGCCATTGGAACCTTGTGTCTTGGTCTCTTCGGAGTCGCCATTGACTTCGCCGTTGATGTCCTTGTTTGCATCGTCGCTGATACTGGCAGTGTCTTTCAGATGCGCAGCCCTCTCCTTCATCAGCTCAGCAGCCGACAAGTCCTGCGAGCCCAACGTCGCCAATCTAGCTCTACACTCTGCTGCCTCCCTTCTAATCGCATGTGCCTTTTCCCGCTTCTGGGCCAATCGCGCCGCCGTATCTGCATCCTCGATGTTGCGTGGAGCGAAATCCAGGTAGCGATCCATGAAGATGGATTCTCCCGTCTCAAGATGTGCCTGCGACTTGTATGCTCCCCTCACCCGGTCGAATTGCACCCTCTGCAGCTGGATCTGCAAGACGGGCGGTGGTTCTAGTAGAGTCACGGTCCGCTTCACCGCCCTGCCGTCGGAGCCTGTCAGGGTCTCTTCCTCGAAGAAGCCATCGAGAGAGTCGTAGATGTCCCGCCCCTCCTCTCGGACCTCGACAGGGAGGATGGTAAAGATTTCATTCTTGACGTGCGTACTCTGAGTGCGCTCCTTAAGCGGTCGAGCGCCGAGCGCAGGCGCAGAGGCAGAGCCAGACTCTGTGCCGTTGACTTCTTCGCCTTCTGACCTGATCTGTTCCACCCTCTGCTGAGTCTTGCCAGTGAAGAGACGCAGGATCTCGTCTTCGCTCGCCCCTTGCTCTTTGGTGGCGCTTTCGCAATCGGGCGCGCCTTCACGCTGGCCAAGCGCAACTTCGATCTGAAAGAGGACATTGTCCAGACACTCGCTGACGTCCTGCTGTGCGCCGAGGCTCATGAGTGAGTTCTTGCGTGATGTGTCATTAGGGACAGGGTCAGAGGCGGGGACGGTGGCGGTAGGTCTCGGTGGAAGAGGCGGCGGTGGCGCGTGGTTTGGAGGCTCATAGGCCGGAAGAGTTTCTTCATTCTGGTTCGAGTGCGAGGTCTCGGTGGCAGGCTGGCCGGACTCCTCCAATTGGGGGATATCCTTCGAATTTTCGGTAGCTGGGTCCAGCTGTGTGATTGTAGGATGCTTCGCATCTGGTGCATCAGCAGCTTCCGGTCGTAGGTCCACCAACATCCCGGTGGGCGGTTGAGTGTGCACCTCAACGTCCTTCATCGAAGCATCGTCCTGTACGTCTGTTTCCACAGGTGCCTGCACTCCTGAGTCCGATCGCGACAGCTCCATCGAGTCCGACTTGCCTTCCACGTGAACCCTCTCCTCATCAGTGCGAGGACCGCTGAAGAGCGTGCCATTCCTCTCCTCTACTGGCGAGGTCATGAGATCCTGTTCACCAGTGAGCGGACTCGGCTCGGCCGCATTTTCCACCACGCCCGCAGGGGGCTCATTTAACTCCTCCGCTCGAGCCGAGACCAGCGCCAGGTACGCCAGGTCTCTCTCTGGACTGACCGCAAGCGCAGGCGAGGTCATCATGGCGTCAAAGAGGAGCGCGAGCTGCTGCACGAGCTTCTGCGACCGTACCACCTCGTGCTGCGTCACGACTCTTCCTCCCACCCTTCTGGAGCTGTCCATCGTCGGCTCTTCAGATCCAGGAGTTTGGCTCACTTGCAGAACTCGTTCCCGAAGGGGCTTGAGAGCGTAGAAGTATTGGAGGACAGAGTTTAGATAACAGGTGTTCCCGATGTTGTTCAGCCCGGCCGGGAGAGTGGGTTTACCCCAACCCTCCTCTTCTTTTTCACCAGTCTGGAAATAGTTCATAAGCGCATCGCTCTTGCGGTCCTGAGCGATGATGCCCAATGCTTGTTGCAGCTGCTCTTGCTTGCTTGGGTCGTCCATCATGTGCACCTGGAAAGAAGTCAGGACACCATCATCGTCGACGTCTTTGCCTCCCTCAGGCAATCCGAGGACTTCACAAGCCTCGAAGACGCCCATGGGCAGAGGAATCGACAGCGTCTCGGCAAGCAGAGGGGGATCGCCACGACTGCGAGAGATGGTTCGTAGAGCGTCTTGATACTCCCTCGACTTCGAGTACTTTTCGCTACTCGCATGCTCGAGCTTCTGTATCAGGTTCCAGTACTGTTCGTAGATGCCGGCATGGCTCCATTGACCGGATCTTCCGGAATCGGGATCGATGAAGAGGCAGAGATAAGCCTCATTGACCTCTTCAATGGTGAAGCGATTGCCCTGACTCTTCTCCAGGGCGTACATCATCTGTATGGTCTCGCTCTGCGGCCTCTGCTTTTGCCGCACGATGTCAAGAGCCGAAAAGAGCTCGATGAGTCTGTTGGGCTGGTGCTGTAGATTGGCTTGATACATGAGCCGTAGGACATCGTCGTTAGCGTCTTCAGACACACCCAAGACTGCCAGAGCAGGCCTGTACTCGTGCGCCAAGTTGCCCCTGGACTTGTACTCGTCCGTCTCAAGAGCCCGGCTCCACCCGAGGTAGGCAGCGGCAAAGTCGGACGGCATCACCCTCTCGCTGAGTGCAGAGAAGCCCAGCTTGTCGGTGTCTAGAGTGGCGTCTGATGAGGGCTTGTAGTGCTGGAACCAGATCACAATTTCGATAAGATTCCGTAGCGTGAGATCTTGGTCTTCTTCTGAAGCGCGGACCGCCTCATTGCCGTTGTCTAGCAGTACGCTGTACATGCCCACATTCCGGAACAAGGTCTTGACATTGTCATCGTAGCCGAGCCTGGACGGTCACAGAAGAGGGACGGAGTCGGTGAGCATGGACTGGTTGGCAGAGGTTTGCCTACATCTCGCCTCTTACTCACCTCTGTCTGATAGTAGCAGACGACAAGGGCAGCGTCCTGGTATCATCCCTCGCAGCATTGGTCAGTATCCTGGTCAGCACCTTGAAGGCATCCTGCACCGCCTCTGGTCCCGTCTTGCCCGGGGGAGGGTTGCTTTTCCGATCATCTCTGATGCGATGGAGTAGTCCAGGAGGGATACTGGAGGGTATCCGCGCAGAGAAGAAGCTGCGTTTTGTGAGTGGGTCCACGTGTACCCGAAAGGGGCCCTCGAGATGATTTGCTTTGCGTCTGTCGCTATCACTGCCGCTCTCCTCTATCACTGCTACCCTTATGTGAGCTTTTTGCGATTCAAAAGGGAGCTGAGTCGGCAGGGACGTGGTATAGATTGGGAACTTTGGCGCTTCTTCCAGGTAAAGCGAGCCAGGGGCAGAGAGCTGATTCAAGTCTTGCAGCATCTCCTCTGCAGGCGCGACGAAGATCCACTCCATGGTCGAGGGACAGAAGAGGGCTCGAGGGTGAGGCTTGGCGGCAGTGAAATCCTGAAGGGTAAGCTGCCGAAGCTGACTATCAAGGGTATGCGTCGAGGTGCTGGCCACTGAAGAGGAGGAGTCAGAGGCAGCTGTAGAAGGAGGCGCAGGAGGGGCGTCGATGCTGACACTGAAGTCGTAGAGGGCGGCACCGGGGTCATATATGATTCCTGATTCTACCAGAGCAGCAGCCTCTCTGAGCTCGAGCGTAGGGTCAAAGGAGTCCCCCATTGATTCTTGAGTGGCATCTTGATAGTCATTGTCCACCTGCTGGGGAGGCGAAGTGGCGCGAGAAGCCTGTCCTGACACCGAGGATAGCCATGAATTGCTCATTGGAGGCAAGAAGTCGGGAGCGAATACATCGATGGGCTTTGCGTCGAGTTCAGTGGAGTCGTCTGGTGAGAAAGTGACTTGCTGCACCACTTCGTCTTCCTCTCTTGAAGAGGAGCCCGAGGGGAAGGGCGAGGAAGAGGAAGAGGACGAGGTGTTGGTGTATGCGGCGTCCCCTGACCCATAGAGGGGATCGCTGCGGTGGGGCGCCATGGCGGCGAGGATGGCGAGGTGAGTGGAAATATCAAGGCGATGATGATGATCCTTTGTGGGAACAAGGCGAGGAAGGAAGAGTAGCGCCTTGATCCCACTGCGTCTGCGTCCTGGTCTGCAGCCTGGCGCTGAGCACAGACGTCGGTCCACTCCACCAAGAGACGGAAAGGAGAAGAGGCGGCAGTGGAGCAAAGGAAGAAGACGAGGTGGATGGCTGCTTCCGATGGACGACGAGCTTCCTTGACCATCACTCCGATACCATCACCATCATCATCACCGTCAGCCACCTTCATCACCATGGCTACCAACTCCCCCTCCCTCCCAGCTCCACCTCGGCAGCAGCCCTTTCAGACCGACGTCCGCCGCACGCGCGGTCTCCAAGCCGGCCACCTTTCCTCTCTACACCCCTCCTCTTCCTCCTCTTCCTCACAGCGCACTACAAATGCCTCTCTCACCGGTCCAGCCGATGCAGCCGAGTTGCGTCTTGCCTCTGAACGTCGCCTAGCCGAAGAGGAGGAGCGGATCAATAAGCGCATTGACGAGTATATTCGCACACTCGAGGTGGGAATGGCCGAACTGGTTGGTGGGATGACACTTAGGGATAAAGGACTTAGTAGGCTGGAACAGGAGGCATTCATGAGCGATTATAGATGCGATACCATTGTCAAGAGTGTACAGGGACTCAGTGGACTCTCGAGAGCACTGCAACTTTCGCTACTACTCAGTCAGGCACCTCAGGAAGGACAGACTGACGCTAGCGCGAGTGGCAGTGGGAGCAGCGCAATGGAGACGGAGCGACAGAGGTTACAGCGGGAAATCGACGAGATGCAAACACAAGCGGGTCAGCTCGTTGGCTCCCTCTTTGGTAGAAGTCACGACGAAGAGGTAGATCTTGAGGGACCTCCACCAGTTTCTGACGATGAAGAAGATGTCGAGCAGCAACAGCAAGTGCAGCAACATGAACAACAACAGCAACCTGATCAGCAGCAGCAACAGCAGCCACCTCCTGGTCTAGTAGACGAGCTCATAGGAGCAGCTATTGAGCAAGACCCCCGTCTAGCAGCAGCGGGAGGACAAGGATCCATTCTAGGCCTACCGCCCTTTCAAGAAGATACAGCTGATGCAGCGACAGCGACAGCAGCGGGGGCATCGGCGGAGGCGGAGACGGTGGGACCTGCAGCCCCTTCATTGCTTCCGCCGATGCATGACCAAGTGTCTCATTCTCAAGAACTTACAGAGGTATCAGCTGCTGCTCCCAGCGCTGATGCTACACCGCTTCCCACCGAAGCAGCAGCAGCAGCAGAGGCACCCAACGATGGTCAGGCGGCAGCTCAAGACGGGACGGAACAGGTCTCCAACGCTGCTACAGCCACTGCCACAAAGGCTGATGGCGAGGGCGATGGCGATGGCGATGAGGACGATGATGACGATATGGAGGAAGTCGCCTGATCTACCGCTTCCTGACTCAGCGCATTGCATTGCATTGCAGTTCACTCAAATACTATACCCAGCCTCGGAATTGCAATACCACAGCACTGAACAATCATCTACTGCTGCGATGACGATTGATGTTGATTGGATAGTAACGATTGTGATGATGTTAAAGAGAGGCCACATCCCGCTTTCTCTACGATTTAAACTTCTCTCCCTTTTTATCCCCTTCCTCCAGCGTCCTCTCCTGTCCCTTCCCCTTTCCCTTTCCCTTTCCTTGTCCCTTTGGATCTCCCTTTCCAACCACACTAACCCCTTTATTACCAATGAGACTCTTGAGGGCGTCCTGCTTCTCTCTACGAGTCTCACCACTACTACCCGGTTGAACTTTCCCACTCGCCAAGTCATTCATCCTCTTCTCCTGCCTCTGCACCTCTCTTTCAGCCTGAACCTTTTTCAATTCTTGCTTCTTGCGTTTAAACAGGCCTTGTTTCTCAGCAGGTGTGAGTTCACTCTTGTCACCTTGAAGAACAGAAGCATTGCTTCCTGAAGAGAGGTTGAAGACTTCTTGTGGTGCCAATTGACTCGTTTCGAGGGAGCTGGTACTGGTGGGTAACCCTTCTTGCACATTGAGAGTAGGGGTGTTGCTCAACGTGGTGATTCGCATCTTGGGAGCCTTGGGGATAAAGTGGGCATTGGAGAGCGCGTCGAGACGGTTGAAGATGTCGTCCATTAGGTCCTCGACCTCTGCTCGGTCCTTCTCCAGGCGAATTTGACTTTCTCCCTTGAACTCCGGAGCGTCCCCACCTGCATTGGAATTTGCAAGTTGGAAATCGTTCTCGTATTCTTCCGCGAGGGATTTGCCAGACTTCTTGTCCGACAGCTCATAGTCGGCCTTGTACTCTGCTTGGGCAATGGCACGACGGGGCACAACGTCGTCAAATTGATTCTCAAGGATCCTCCGCTTGATCAGAGCTTCGAGCGATTCGGTACTCTCGATGGTAATCGTGGGAGTAGCCTTGGCAGATTGCTCAAAGTCGAGATTTTCCTCGAGGAGCGAGTCCTTCGGTCTAGCTCGAGAGGATGCCTCTCCGGCCAGAGTCCAGTCTTTGGCTCCCACATTCTCAGATTCTAGACGGGCGATCTCCTTTTGGAGGTTGGCCAGACGCTTCTCGTGAGCGGAGAGCTTGCTGCCTTGTGCTTCCTCCTCGTCTTCATCGCCGTCTTCGAAGAGATCACCGGCGAAGCGACGGGCAGTCTCGTCTTCCAAGTCCTCGTCCAAGGCACTTTCGCCTGCCGCGCTCTCGGATGGTGCATCGGACTCGTCCATCTCCTCGTCATGGTCATCTTCCTCCTCCTCCTCCTCTTCGTCTTCAGTGCCTTCCTCTTCTTCATCCTCATCTTCCTCGCCACCTTCGTCTTCGTCTTCGTCCTCGTCCTCGCCCTCTGCTGACTGAGCGGACATGGCCTGCAGCATCTGCAGCTGGCTCATGTCGTCGTATCTATTGCGCCGACTCTTGATCTTGCGAATGGCCACCGTAGGGGCGAACTTCACTCTTGTGTTCGGCCGGGCAGGCCCTTCTTCTTCGCTTTCACTGCTAGAAAAGCCCTCTTCGTCTTCGCCGCCGGCAGATCCTTGCGATGTCTCTTCTTCGTCTGCCTCCTCCTCCTCCTCTCCGGCGTCGGAGAGGAGTCGATCGCGCTCCTGCTTGGCTAGCTTAGCTCCCTCTCCGACCCTGGAGCCCTTGCCCTTGCCCTTTGCTCTCCTATCCGCCGAGCCTCTACCGCCGCTCTTGGGAGCCGAAGCAGGAGGGAGGAAAAAGTCGGCGAACCTGATATTCGTAGGGTCGTTGGCATCAAGATCCTCCTCCTCCTCCTCTTCCTCGTCGAGGTCCATGCCATTGTGTTCGCCCTCCACTGCCTGGAAGAGATCCAGCTCTTCGTCGTCAGAGTCTCCTCCTTCTCCTGCTTCCTTGAAGATCTCGCGGCGCTCGTCCTCTTCTGTTTGACGGTTGAAGTCGTCTATCGAAAAGAACTCGTCGTCTAGTGTAGGATGACGAGGCCCTTTGCGGCGAGAGGGACCGGCTGTAGTTCCAGCCTCGTCGAGAGAATCCAGCAGTGACTTGGATCTCTTCGAGGGCGGTTGAGCTTCTTCCTCTTCCTCCTCTTCGGACTCATCCTCATCCTCATCATCTTCATCCTCATCATCCTCATATTCGTCCTCTTCATGGACATAAGCACCGCGCCCTCCCATAGCTTGCATCTCATCCAGCTCCTTCTTCCGCCGTTGCTCCTTTTCGGTCTTCAGAGGCTCGACGTACACCCTCTTGGAGGCTCCTGGCTCATACCCCTCTTCCTCCTCATCCGAGGAATAATCTGAAGCGCCCGGGTAGCCGTCAGCATGCTCATCTTCGATGTCATCGTCTTGCTCGTCGTCGTCTGGTTGGAAGTCGTCATCCCCTGCCAGAAGCTGGTCCCGAAGAGCAGGATCGATGCCCACGGCTCGGAGCTCTGCGTCTGACAAGGCGCTGATGTGGCGGATCATTTGCTCCTCATCTGGGTCTGCCTCGTCTCCTTCTTCCTCCTCCTCATCGCTGTTTGCCTTGAGCTCCACCTCATCCTCAGGCACTTCGCTAGCATCTGCGCCAGTAGGGATGAGAATCTTCGAGAGGACATTCTCGATTGCTCTTCCTCGGAATTCGAGCTGCTCCCAGATCTGCGCTTCCTCCATTCCATCTACGACCAGACCAGAGAGTGGTGTGGGAGGGAACAAGGAATGATGAGGTGCAAAGCGTTGTGCTTGCCTCTTGCGCTTCTTTGACTTTGCAGAGCGAGTGGGTGGGGTGGGAGCCTCGAGCGTGGCGTGGAGAAAGTCTCCGATGTGTTGTAGAGAGTCTCCTTCGGAGGCGAGAGCTGTATGGCAGTAAGGAGGAAAAGGGATCAGCTAGTGTGAGGGCAGAAAAGGTCTTGAGGCTCGGCCGACTCACCATCTGCAAAGACGTCCTTGAGAGCTTGTAGACTGTCATTAGTCACCTTGCTATCGCCCTTGGACAGTGCAAATCTCTCTGGCTGCGAAGCAATTGTATCTGCGAGAGCGACGAGTGACTGCAGCTGTGGCGGCGGTACATAGACAGCGTCATGTTGGCCATTTGCTGCTCCTTGATGCTCCGCAGAGTTGATTGCAGAGGCGGCCATGGCCATGGCGGAGGCTGGGGAGGGAAAAGGCCGCAAGTGTTCTGCCAGACGCTAATAGATAAGACGTTATTTTGCGGCGATGGTGAGTTGAGAAAGGGTGACGAAGCGCAATGGGCGGCCTGTGTGCAAGTGAGGAAGAGGTAGACCTTGTCTGGTAGGTGATGCTCGTCAGACCTTGAGCAGTGGCTGAACGAGAAGAATCGGCGCCTCCTTCGGAAAGAGGAACAATGGCTGGGTAGGAAAAAGAGAAATTGTCGGGTCGGATGGGAGGCAGAGGGGAGCAAGTGGCTGAGGTGAGTATGGCATCGGAACGGAAGCACACTGCAACTCCTGCAACCCCGCTCTGCCGAGGACGCAGGGAAGCCAAGCCAAACAATCAATCCCCACTGCACAAGACAAGCAGTGGCTGGCTGCCCTTGTAGGCTTTGGCAATTAGACGAGGAGCC
The DNA here is from genome assembly GCF_003144135.1 of Microstroma glucosiphilum. Classification (NCBI taxonomy): domain Eukaryota; kingdom Fungi; phylum Basidiomycota; class Exobasidiomycetes; order Microstromatales; family Microstromataceae; genus Microstroma; species Microstroma glucosiphilum. The sequence goes on along the minus strand of NW_020289927.1, from coordinate 318,032 downwards.
TGCGTCGATGACCTTCACCTTCGCACATCGCCCTCCCCACGCCCCTCCTTCCACTTCTTCTTCTCCGCCAAGTCCGGCCTTGCCTCTCTCAATACTCTGTCCATCTTGCCGTCTTGACGATACATCTATACCATCTTAAAAGTATATCCTCCAAGCCGTTACATTCGCGTCACAAAACACCTCGGGGCCACCTCGGGCGCAAACGCCTTGACCACCTTCGTACGCTCCATTCCCTCGGCCCACCAACTTGCGTAGCCAAGGCTGACCAGGATCGCCGACGAGCCATCATCCTCCGCTTCTCACTTCTACGGCAATTGCCTTAGGCGCTACGAGTGGCTTTACCCCTCGCAGGCTTGACGCTCTGGGGATACCAAGCGCTCGCCCGGCTGTGCCACCTATTCCCTTCCGCACCAGCCGCACGCGCCGTACCGCCCTCCGCCAAACCCCATCGAACCTTCTTTGCCCTGGTCTGCCTGAGCAATGAGGAGCGTGGCCTCTAATGCCTCGCTCGCAGAATCAACCAAGTCGAAGAAGGAGAGGACAGGCGTCTTCTCCAATCTGCTGCGATCTGCTAGAAAGTCCACGGAGAGCCTCAGGAGCCACAGGAGTTTCAATGCCTTGGCGGACGGCAGTAGAGGCAACAGAAGAGGTTGGATAGCCGATGTGAGTACGGAGAGAGTTCTGCAGAAGCGGCCCGTATACATCGGCGAATGATCAGGTCGCATTGACTGGAACGGCGCTTACTTACTTAAACGAACGAACGAATTGCCCCGCGAACCCATTCATGCCCTCGCAGCAAGAGCTAGACCCGCCTCCGCCTTTGCCACCTAAACGACAGTCAAGAGAAGCGACTGCAGCTGCAGCCTCTCGCTCTGCCCTGTCACTAGCATCTACCCAGCCCGATCACGCCGCTCCAGCTCTTACGAATATACCCAAGAACGACCCTGCAGTAAAGGCCAACGGACAGGCAGCCCCGCTAGCTGCCGACGACATCGCAGAAGACTCGCTACCACCTCTCCTCTCCGAAATGAATCCATCACAGCGAGTGGCCTCACGAACAGGTTCCGTCGCCTCTCACTCCTCACGATCGCGAGCACAGACGCCCATCAATGGTGGCCACTACCGCAGAGACGACATCGACGAAGATAGGGCAAAGACGCCCACAGGACGTACCACACCTACCCAGAAGACTCACAACAGTGCCTTTGCTGGTGTTCCCGCTGTTCCCACAAAGGAGGGCGATGGTAATACTGTTGCCCAGCTCTACATCGTTGCTGGTTTACCCAAGGACCCTGCCGTCTGGACGCTTGCTGAGGAGGACTGCGTAACGGGCGTACACCACATGGAAGGAGCCGTTGGCCGCTTTTGGCGTCCAGAGATCCTAGGCTGCTCCATCTGTCCCTCACCTGCAGAGCTCAAGGCCAAGCGCAAAGGCGAGACGGGCGCGACCGATGCCGATGCAGAGAGAAAGTGGGAAGGCAGGACAGCCGATAGCTCCAAGACGACGAGCAATCCGAAGTTCATCGAGATGTCGGATGGCCGAGGCAGGGTGGAGAGGGTTGAAACAGCAAAGGTCTTGTCCAAGGCGTTGAAGCTCTCCTTCACAAGAGAAGTTGAGATTGTTTCTGGGCAAAGCAGCTACCCACCAGCAGCCTCTTCGCACACCTTCTCCTTTTCCGTACCTGCTCAATTGTCGGTAGGCGGCAGGGCAGCGTACCCTCAGACGCCTGTGAAGAGTACTTTCACCGACACTGGCAAACGCAATAGTACCTTATCCATTGCCGGCGAGGGCTCTGGCAGCAGCAACGGAGCGACCCAGCAGAACCCCGGCTTCGAAGACAGCTTCTCTCCTGTGGCCTTCTATGGTGTCGTCCTGACTGTCTGGTCCCCTGCCGACGAGAAGAGAACGAAAGCTATCAAGCGAGAGCTCAATCGTGCTGCTAGAGCTCGGAAGGGCAAGAAGGGCTCCGCTGCACGAGAAAAGGAGGAGGACGAAGATGGCTTCTTGCCCGCCAACAATGCCTTCTTTATGCCGTATGCAATTTGTATCGTCTCCAAGTGGCCTCTGTACGACTTGCTTAGCGACTGGAACAAGTGGGCCTGGAACAAGTACAGTCGCAACATCCAGAAGCATAATCAGCTCATGAGCGCCATCCTAGCCACGCCCGCGCCTCGGATCGGTACAAAGCTGACAGTGGATAGTCCAGATGGAGATGTCGCTTTCTCCTGTACTTTTCCAGGAGCTCTTGAATGGGGTACTGGCCAGATTGCTGTCAATCTGACCATGTGGCCTCTCTTCAAGACGCTCTCCATCGACAACATTCTCACAATCTGTGAGGTCGCCTTGGCGCCCAACGGGAGGGTGCTTTTCATGTCAAGATACCCGGCCCTTCTCGGTCTCGCCGTGGAGACCATCACACACTTGGTCGAGATGTGTGGCTGGAAGGGCACAGCTCTGCAGAGCTGCCATGCTCGAGACGTCAAGATATACCTTGAAGACCCGGGGAATTGGATTGTGGCAATCGCTAGCGAGCTCCGGAGCATCGTGAAGCCTGCCAAGGAGGTGTGCGTTGTTGACTTGGACATCAACTTTGTCAAGCTCACTCATCCTCCCAAAGGCGCTCCCTCGGTGCGGGGACTGCGAGAGAAGCGGAGACGTAAGCTCGTCCAGGCTCTTGGCTACTCCACGGGTGACTATATGCCTCCGAGGGAGTACGTCGAGGCCTACCCGGCTGGACGCTTCAGACCGCTATCGAAGATGATCACAAGGTCCCCGACAGATGATCAGCTAGAGGCGCCTGCATGGTGGGATCAAGCAAAGGTTGTCGCAGGCTTCGACAAGGCTCTGCACGATGGCACTCGCCCTTCGCCCTTGGCCCGCCTCTTGCGTATGAGAGCAGCCAAGAACCACACCACCTCTGAGGCAGAGCTTGCTGCCCTGGCCGCTCTAAGGAATCGTGCCGACACGTTCGTCGATGCTCGTGATGGGCTGGAGAACAAGATTGGCAGACTCAATAAGCGTCTGGCTTTTCTCATGAGCGAGAGCGAGATGTGGAAAGTCCAATTCGCCAAGATCTCTCAACTCGTGGAGAGACTCACGAAGGAGGCGAATGAGACGAGGGCGAAGCTGGAGAAGGAGAGGAGGGAATCCAGACGTCTGAGCTCTACCTTGGCGCAGAGGGATATGGAGCGTCTGCAGCTCGAGATCCAATTGAAAGAGACGGAAGATGCTCGAGCGCAAGCTCAGGCTGAGCTGTCCACCATGCAACGAGCCATGGACTCCCTAGAACACGAAAGGGAGGCGATGATGAATGAGATTCGAGGGATCGTGTCGGGTGCAGGTGGAGATGAGGATATCGCCTTCAACACCTCTCGCATGGAGCTGTACAACGAGTCTGTTGGCCACGCTTCCGGCATCTCCTCTCCGACATCTCATGCCTCGATGACTCCTTCGCAAGCTGCCGAGAGGATTCTCAAGGCTCGCAAGGCTGCAGAGGATCGTATCAACGAGGGTCGACCCAGCGTGGGACGTAGTCGCGCCCCTACTGCCTCCATTGCCCATTCAGACGCTGATCGAGACAAGGCTTCCGCTTCACCCCTCCCTTCGATGCTGGGCGGGAATCACTCCAACGAGGACCAGATGAATTACGAGATTCAGCGAAGAACCATGACCGTGACGAATCAGATTGCTCGCATCCAAGCGCAGCTGGAGAATACCCTCTCGTCGCTGGAAGACAGGAAGTCAGTCAGCCAGCATCACCATCGTAGCAGGTCTGGCTCCGGTCGTGCGCGTAGAGATTCAGACCTCTCGATGGAGAGTGGGGCACGCTATGAGCATCGTGCTCCCTCCTCTCTGGGCGGAGGACATATCATGAGCGATGCTGATGCAAGTCAGACCAGCGCAGCAGCAGCGGCAGACGATACGGGTACCGAGCTGGATTCAGCAGCTCACGATGGAGGGTACAGCTCGACGGCTAGTGCGAGCGCGGCAGGCGCAGCAGCCGATGCGCGGAGGAGGGAGAGGAGAGAGGCAAGAAGACAGAGAGGGGCTGCCGCCGCTGCTGCAACTGGCAATGGCACCGGAGGTGGCGGCGGGAGCGGGACGGCCTCTCCTACCCTCTCCCCAGATACCTCTTTGCGACGGCGCGTCACGGCCAATGCTGGCCCCCCATCGTCCTATTGCGGGCCCATCCCTTCGGGATTGGGCACCGGCTCGGTCCCGATGGGCAAAACGGCTAGTGCTCCTACGACCTCAGGCGCACACGCAGGCGTGACTTCCTCGTCTGCTAGGGAGAATTGGCAACCCCATCAGCAATTGCAGGAGAGGGAGAGACACAACGCCTGGAAAACATCTAGTGCAGCATCTGAGACGCACCACGCACAGCCGCAGTCCCCTAGCGGACCTGTCTCGCCGCGCCCTGCTGAGGTTGTCGGTAGTGCGTCGCCCACAAAGGGCGATACTGCTGCTGTTGTTGCTACTACTAAGGCGGACGGGGAAGCGCTGGTGCCCTCGGGATCGGCTCCAGCTGAGGCATTGCTGGAGGGTAGCGGCAGCAATGGCGTCAATGAGCAGCACGCAGCAGCAGCTGGCGTCGTGGAAGTCTTTGAGAATGGTCCCGTAGAGGGTGCTGTATCTCAAGGAGCGCAGGGAGGGCCAGCTTCCAGCACTTGAGCCTCGAGGGCGAGTGCGATGGCGATGGCGATGGGCTGGCCATTGAAGCAAGACGGTCTGCTCTTGGGTGTTGAGTGTGCCCGCTCTTAATCTTATTAGCTACCTTGCCTGATCCTCTCCCTACGCTCTGCATGCGTGCGATCGAAGTGCCTGTCATCAACGGCTCGGCGAGCTGGGAGCCACGCCAAGGGAGAGGCAGAGGCAGAGAGCTACGGTTGGATCTATATCATCTGACCTACCAGCTGATATCTCTTCCCGCTGCCGCTCCTCCTCCCGCTTTTCCCGCTACTGAATTTTAAGCTCAAAACACGTCCACGTCAATTGAACATCGAACCTGTTCTCTCTTTGCCACGCACGTTGCATTGCAGCGCAGCGCAGCGCAATCTGTCCTGTCCTGTAGTGTAGTGTCCTGTCCTGTCAATGCGGTGCGGGTACGATTCTCCGAATTGGAATCCCATGCTTGAACATCCCGCAACGTCAAGCGCAGCCTTACCTTCGCTTTGGCTTTGGTACCCTTTGCATCCCTGCGCAGCACCGGCTGTCGGCTCCTCTCGGCTCACACACATGCTCTAGCTTCAGAGACAACCTTGGTCGAGATTCCCCGACTGTCTGCACCTCCTTCCCATTCTCATCTCAGTCTCATTCTCATTCTGACCCCATCCCGGGGAGAGGGGAGAGGGTCAGATGCGTCTCACGGTCTGCATTTCGGGGAGAAATGTGGGGAAAGGCGTGCACAGTCGGGCAGAGGAGAGGGGTCCAGGGTGGGAACTGAAGGGTCGACCGCGAAGGTTAGGTTAGAGTGAAGGTTGGTCACGGGGCATGCGGGAGCAGGTGCGTGTGCGTGTGCGTGTGCGTGTGCGGGGAGTGGAGATTCCCGAAGGTGGGCGCGAACGGGACTGGAGGGGATCCGTCGGAGCTTGCTTAGGTGGGTGGGGGCCGATGAGTGGGAAATGCGAAGGCAATGTGTATCATTGTACGGTCGAGTCAGACTGATGAGGAAGGCGAGTAGCTCAGCCCAGATCTAGACGACCTTTCCCGTGATCCTAGAAGGCGAACCGTGCCTGCGTGTCGAGATCGCTCGATGTTCGTAGTCGTGAGCGATGGTGAGCCTTGCAGCCAGATGCACGCCCATTCCCATCCATTCAAGACGCCGAGCGCATCGGTCCACGCGCGTGGGGGGGTGCGAGCCGGGCGTCCTGCCGAACCGACCTCCTGCTCTCTCTCTCCAGGTGTGGATGAGGGTTTTCACAATCTTGCAGCAAGGTGCCCCGCACTCCTTTCTGCTTCCCCCCCCCCCCCTCCCCCTTGCTTCTCACCTCTTCGCTTCCGTAGCGATTGCGATTTCACGGCATGAGAAGTGAGTGATCACCTGTGGATTACACAGACTGTTTCCTTTCACTTTAGTCTACTTTACTCGACTCTCAGTGGGTGGGGGTTGATCCCGATACCTTCCGACTTAGCGTAAGCCACTTTTCATTCTTCATTTCACGTTGCAGCATCGAATCCATTCATTCATCCAAGTCGCCGGCAAAGAGTTCAAGGAGAGGGGTGGGTGGGGGACAAAGCAGTAGATGGGCTGTTGAATGGGCAAGGACCGGTTTGTAAATTGCCGTGAAGCTGCAAGGGGGGAGCGCGTGTGGTCGGACCTCTCTCACTTGCCTTGCGGAGAGAGTAGATCTCCGCAGATGGGGGAAAAGGGGAGAGAGATGGTCAATGGACCGCCGAGTGCGATCCGAGCGGGTCTATTGCTATTCTGGCTGCTATGAGTCGTCGTCGTCACAAGGAGGTGGATGGGGTAATCTTTGCATCCTGGGTCAGGCAAGATCTTCCCGTGCGCGTGAAACATCGGAAGATCAACGCCCTCGCGTGTGGATTGGTAGGAGTTATGCGAGTCACTTTGTAAAGGCGGGTGAAGGAATTGTATCACTTGCTGATGAGTGATCACGTTGTTCCTCTGTGGGTGGGTGGGTGCGTGGCTGCATGGGTGAGTAAGTCTCCGAGCGCGGTGAATGGAGCCGTGGGACTACTGCTGCTACTTAGCAGTGCTGCTGCTGGGCTGGCTGCGCTTCTTTCGAGGTTAGATTCGGCGAATGGACGAATTGCTGGCTGGCTGGCGGGCGGCTGGATGCTTCAATTGCTCCGGATTCCGGAAGGAGGCTTGGACTTGGATAAGCTCCGATGGGCTCGCACCGCACCGCACGGCGACCAAGGAGGCCGACAGTGTGCATCTCTGGTGCCTGAGCCCAAGCCTAGGGCGGCCCCTTGCACCAGGCAGCCACCCCTCCTCCCACGGCCCATCCCATCCACATCGCGTCCTCCCCTCTTTGTCCTGGCCAACAGCAGAGGTGGGGCAATACTCACTCCTCGTCGTCTCTACTCTCATCACCATCTCTGCCATCCATCCCCACTCGATACACACTGACGTCTCCACTCACCGGCAAAGTGGGCGCATCTCCCCCCCCCACCTCCTTTCTGACTCACCCCACACCCACACCCACCGGCATTCTCAGAGGCAAAATTTCGCGCATCCCACTGCCCCCACCGCGGATGTGAATACGCGATCACACTGACACACAAAAGACGTCACTCGCACAGCCTGCCCTGGGCAGATCCTCATAGCAAAGGAAGCCATCGCACTTGCTCCCCTCTCTATCTCCTCCCCCTACCCATCATCATCATTATCACAATCATCTGCCAGATTCAAATATAGCTCCACTTCGGAGCCTCTTCAGCGGCAAACAGCCATAGGGACACACAAGAGGGCAGCCCCACCCTCCTGTCTGATCCTCCCGCCGCCACCACTACCACTGTTGCTGCTCTCAACGACCACCCAATGCCCGGCATGGCGCCGCCGGCCACTTCGGCTGCGGCTGCACTCAGGCGGTCACAACAGCTACAGGCACAGCCTCAGCCAAAGACCGGCAACCTACGGCAGAGCAATCCACCTCCAGCCACCGCATCCTCTTCCAAGAAGCAACTGCAGCAACAGTCTACTACCTCCACCGCAGGCCCCTCTCGGTTAGCAAAGCAGAGCACAGGGACGACGTCCAGTAGCCGCGAGGCTTCAGATATGGAGACGACGTCCGAGGAGGAAGACGATGATGATGATGACGACGACGATGAAGAGGAGGAAATGGCATTGCAGATGGATGGACAAGATCTATGGACGCAAAACTACTGCTCCGTATGTGACTGTCTCATCGAGCCAGGTCAAGGGGTAGGCCCCTCTGGCAGCCAGATCAAAGCCAACAAGGGGTCTCGCATCGTAGACGATGACCCCCCTCTTCCTCTGTCTGCTTCACGGTTGCCAAAGAAGAACTCTTCTGCTACCTCTTCCGTCTCCTCTGGACTACACAGCAGCGCCAGTACCATCAAGAGTCGGCCTCCCTCGTCAGAAGGGAAACTCAAACGCAATGGATCCAGTGGCAAGCTAGCAGGGGCTGCCATCCGGCGAAACGGCAGCGCAGGCTCCCGTTTGAATGCCTTGAGCGATCTCAAGCCCACGACGAAGCTCAATGGCGAGGTCAGCAAGCCAGCCAAGACTGGCGCTGGAGCCGCCGGACAGGTGGATAAGACGAGCCCCAAGTACAGCAGACGCAGCTCGGCAGCTAGTATAGCATCGGCAGGCACCACCGGCAGTGAAGCCGACTCCTTCTACTCGCAACCGTCTCCGCGCAGCCACCTGCCTCGATCCAAGAAGGGCGGTCTGCTCGGTGGTATCACACCGGCTATTCTGAAGCAGCAGCAGCAAGAAGAAGAGGAAGCAAGTCGAGCCACTGCGCCCACTGCCCTCTACTGCTCCGAGCGATGTCGGGAAATCGATCAGCAGACTTCTCTAGCTGGCCTGGCCGAGTTCGGCTTCTATACGAATCAGGTCAGTCCTACGTGGCCCCCAGAGTCACCGACACAACCTCGTGGCGCCATGCCCTCCAGCTTGTCTTCACTCCGTGGTGTGGGACCTCCTGCCAGGGGTTCTGACTCGGTAGATGGCAAGATATGCACTTGCAACGAGTGTCAGGAGAGGAACAGCGCCAGTGGCACAGTACCTAGCGGTGCAAGTGACACCACTGAAGGTTCGGGAGGATACCCTTATAGCCGCATGGGCGCCCCAGTCTATCGCAAGCAGCGATCTCAGTCTGGTCGGATCATCACCCCACAGAATCTCAATCCACCCTCTGGCGGTGAGGACGGCTACTTCCCACGCTATGCCGAGTCACGCAGACATCCTTCCATCAGCTCTACAAATGTCAACAACAGTACTGCCTCTACTGGCATGGAAAGCAGACCATCTCCGGAACGTACAGCATCGGCGGCCAGTGGCGAGACTGGGCGCAGTGGGACAGGAAGCAGCGCACAGAGTACTGGCAGCTACGCAGAGTTTTGGGAGCCCAAGCTGAGGTCGAGCACAAAGGCCAAGGGCAAGGGCAAGGCGGGACATTTGGATGAAGACTCGGATGCAGCAGGCTCGACAGCCATCGACGATCGTGTCTCCCAGCAGGGTAGTAGGACCCGGACATCCACGGTCCGCGAGCAGTCTCAGGGCAACTCCCAAGGGACTGTCACCCCTGCTGCTCAGGGTCCCAACAGCACTGCCGTACCTAGCGTGGGTAGTCTTCCAGCCGGGGCTAGCTCTCTCAATCTGCTCAAGAAGCAGAGCAGCAGTTTCCGAAGCTCCCCTTCGGTCGAATTTTCTGCCGATATGGCTCATAGTCCGGCATTTGGCAGGCCTCATCTTGCAGAAAGCTTTGCCAGTGAGCACACATTGGGCAGCAGCGCCAACACCATGGTCCAACGTGCGCCATCCCTTCGCGAACGTCGCAAAGGCAGGGGTAAATCGCTCATGCTCGAGTTTCCCGACGCTAGCAGTCACACGGGCAGTCCAGACGAGGTGAAAGCAAAGCCCAACGTCGATGTCAATTCCGCTGAAAGGCTCAGCAAGAGCTACTCGAGCCCACGTGTGGACGCCATCGATGCCCTTAAGGCTGCAAGTGGCCTGACGCCCGCCACTGCTTCCTCTGCTCGCTTCTCCCCAAATTCGCAGACGCCCAACAGCGATGATACGTCGGAGAGGCGAAACTCATCTGGAGCTACTCTGCTCTCTTCTGCCTCTTCTGGCTTCCTCAAGGGACTGTCGTCGGCCTGGACTGCCTTCCGAGGTACCACCCCTGCGATTCCGACTCCTACCCTGATCGTCCCAGAGGATGCAAGCACCTCAAGTGGGGGATCGCAAAGGCGGTCTTCAGCTCAGCTTTCGAGCCCACTGGGCAGAGCGATCATGGACTCGAGTCCTGATGGTCGTCGCGGTCGCTCTTCTGTTGCGTCCAACAACAGCGGCAACAGCGGTATGCTGTCCAAGTCGGCTGCCTCCGAGAGTCTCTCCAGGATCATGTCCAATACGAACCTGAGTAAGAGCTATCGAGGCGCTTCGCCCTCTAGTGTTGCTCGCCCAGGAGTGAATCGAGGTAGTATCCCGGCCTTTGCAAAGGAGATTGGACAAGGGCAGATCCCTGGCGAGCCAGCTGCCAAGGCGGGTCCTCCCTCTCCTCAAGAGTCTGCTGAAGGCAGCGCATCCTCGCCGCATCAGCCACGTCGCAATAGCTCCGCTCTCGGATTGACGTCCACTGGCGCTACAGAAGAGGAGAAGCGAAGGCGCAGAAAGGCAGAGCAGAGGCATCAGAGAAGCAAGGATGTGACCATGCTTCCTCCACTCCTCGCACCCAGCAATCGTACAAGCAGCGCAGTCAGTCTTGCTCAACATCGCTCCAGGAGTGGAAGTCGATCTGCTGTTGCTCACGGAAACGGCGCGACTTTTACAGTTGGTAGTGCGGGTGCTGGCTCTTACCATGAGCTGTACAGACCTACGACGCCTTCGCTGTTGACTGCTCGAGCGAGGGATGGAGCAAGGAGTCCAGAGATCTCACTCAACGATGGCGCTCCCGTTGTGCATGCCGAAGACGATGCCACCCCGCTGCCAAAGGTCTCGAGTCAACAGGATCTATACCGCGCAGGTACCAGCCCCAGGAGAAGTGGCCTCGGTTGGGGTGCCATGACCCCCATCACCCCTCACGCTGCTCACCCACCCACCTTTCACCAGCATCAACCTCAGCCGCAGCGTCAAGGTCCTCGCCTTACTCACCATCACACCTCGGGTCCTCCCGTTAGTAGAAGTGGAGTAGCCCTCGGCAACATGGGTCTGCTCGGCCATCATCCACACGGCTCTCAAGCGACGTACGGCAGACACAACACCATGCCCGTCAGGACTACCACGCCAATCGTTCCCGAGCACGGTGGAGAGATGAGCGGAGCGGCCCTCACGGGACAGGACGTGGAGAGCTTCTACAGAGAGGCGGCCGCGGCGGCTGCTGCTGGTGCGCACGCGAGACCTCATTCGGCCATGAGCAACCGGAGAGGCTCGTACGCCGCCGCCCACGCCCATCACGGGCTTGCTGCGTCTTCCTCTTCCTCTACACCTGCACTTGCTCAGCACGTCATCGCAGGCTCTGGGCACGGTCACAGCAATGTCATCACTTCTGGTCCTGGCGGTGCTGGATCGGGTAGGCCGAAAAGTATGAACAACGCGCAGCGCAGCTCCTACCAAGGTCTCGTGCCTCCCTCGCCCATCCGAAATCACTTTGAACCACTGCCCGATCGTACCTGGTCCTATGACAATCTGGCCAACGCGAGCAGCAAGAGTGGTGTCCACCATCCACATCACTCAGCTTCGGGAGCAGGTGGAGGACAGCAACCAGGTGGTGTCAGAACTTACTCGGTGCTCACCGTTCCCGGTAGGGAGGAGACGCACGATAGGTACGACGAGTCCTGGAATCACGTGGTGCAGATGCTCGCTGGTGGGACAGCCGCCGCTGCCGCCGATGGTTCAGCTGTCAACAGTAAAGATTCGAAGGGGGTCGCTTCTGCTGCTGGGCCGGGTGCTGCTGCTGCTGCTGGGGGTGCTGTCCAAGGTCATGGAGTGGCTCATGGCGGATTGGCAAGTCCTACAAGACCTGGAGCGACGTTGGGGCCTGCAAAGAGGAAACAACTCTTTCACTTTGGTCCTTGAGACCTTGGAGCTGGAGCTTGATGCGCGAGCGCGAGCGCGAAATGGCCATACTGTGCAGCCCTTTCACCTCAGTACGAGCTCGAGCACAAGCACAAGCAAGAGCAAGTACAAGCAAGACCAACAGAGGGGGGAAGCAAAGTTGTCCTTCCATCACGTCGTTTGAGAGCAAGAGCAAGTCGAGCGACGCAATATACCCATGCCAACATCTTTTCCTTGGCCCCCCTCTCCCTTCATCCAGAGAACCCCTCATCCTCCTCATCGTCGTTTGGGTTCTCTTGCCCTCCATCCATTCCATTTCCAATCAGGCGAGACATTGTTTTGTTTCTGGTGTCATCGATGCGTTTCCACTCAGCTCAGCTCTGCTCCACTCCACTCCACTCCCCTCCGATTCGATCCGCTCATATGTACGTGTATATACAGACTCTTTTTACATTCATCTGGTTCAGTTCATTTCATTCAAATTTCATCGCATCCATCCATCCATCCCTCCGTCCGTCCGTCCGTCTTGATGTCCGTCTCGTATCGTATCGTATCGTGTCCATTAGCGTGTCGCATCGCCTCACCCTCGTCTCGTCTCGTCTCGTGCTCTCTTCAGACCATGTGAACTCTCAGCGATTACATTTTTCGCAAGTCGCAAGGGGTTTCGAAGTCCTCAAAGAGGGTACATGAGAACAAGGAAAGAAGTCGTACATAAGGCTTTGGGGGGGCAGGGCAGAAACGACTGGGTGTTGCCAATTCTCCCTCGCTCCCTCGCCTACCCGTCCCATCCCAACCCCAGCGCTCGTCTTCGCCTTCGCCTTCGCAGTTGAGCTCCCGCTCAAATCCTAGAAATGTCCCTTCCCCAAATACCTCTCCTGATATAATCGCTAAGCAGGAGCATCCTAGTCCTCGTACTGACCTGTTCACTCAGATAGAATGATCTCCACATGTACATTGCTACCAATCCCCCCGCAAAGCTACCAATTGGTTCCGGTAACGGCAAGTCAAAAGCAGCTGCATTTCCAATGTAAGCCAGGGAACCCAAGTTGCGATAACTAAAAGGTGTGTAGTGCATCTCGTCTAGATCCACCTTGGGTACTGGATCCTCCGCTTTGGAAGGCGAGGGGAGGAGTTGACCCTTTTCCTTCAACTTGGCGAGCTTGTTGAGTTTTTTAGCCAGGTAGGCTCCTTCCTGACTAGCCACTTGTGCCGTAGCAGGAAGAGCAGTCATCTTTCGTTGTGTTTCGAGGAACATGTCGGCAATTTCATTCGTGGAGAGATGCTCATCGTGATCCTTGTCATAGGTTTCAAAGAGGTCTCTCAGCTTTTCAAAGTGTTTAGAGGCCAAGGGGAAACGCTTGCGGACGGAGCTGGCTAGCTTTTGGAATTCATTGTAGGAGATGCGTCCGTCGTGATCTGTATCGCACTCGTCCACGAAGTCGTACCTGTGAAGGTGAGGACAGAGGGGAAGGAAAGGTGAGTCAGAAAGGTCCGAGAACACCGCGTATTCTCGCGTCACTTACAAGCTGTCAATCAGCCTCGTGTCCAGCGTACTAGCATCTCCTAGAGCATACACTGTGCCCTTTGGTGTGCCCTGTACCCTCAAGTGCGAGTCCACCAGCAGAGCCTTGAGATGACTCTGGTTGGGCAGCATCTGCGTCATCGACCTCGTAAACGGACTCATCGCAATACCAGTAGACCAAAGCGTCATCCCACTAGGCACCTCGTGTTCCGTCACCTTTCCATCCTCATCCTTGACCGTGTACGAGACCGAGTCTTGCTTGACCTCCTTGACCCTAGCATTCGTCACAATGTGCACCTCGTCCCTAGCAAACTTTTCCTCGGCATACTTGGAGATCTTCTCCGAGTAGGTATTGAGGATATGCGAGCGGGACTGGATAAGCCATACCTTGGCCTGTTGGCGGAGGAGCTTGGGGTAGTAATCCAGCACATCCTCGTTGAGCATGTCGTAGATCTCACTAGCCGTCTCTACTCCTGTGGGTCCTCCACCAGAGATGACGAAGCTGAGCAGCTTCTCTCGCTCTTCAGGTGTAGTAGTGGGCAGCGAGGCAATCTCTAGATTGTCCAGAATCCTGCTGCGAATGCCTCGAGCGTCCTCAATGTCCTTGAGATGGAAGGCATGCTCCAGACCAGGCACACCGTGGGTGGAAGTGACGGAGCCTACGGCGACGACGAGCTTATCGTAGGGGATGTAGACTCTTCGATCCTTGACCTCATCCCTGGGGGGCGCCGAGCTTCCTGCAGCAGGCTGAGCTTCGGGATGACCCCGGCCGGGCATCCCAGACTTCTCTTCTCCAGACACGAGCTGTACTTCCAGCAGGCGCTGCGTACCTCCCTCTGATGGGTCGATGGAAGAGCCCAGCTCGACGTCGATTGCCTTGCCCTGGACGTAGTGCCCGCGGTGGCGCGACAGCACCTTTCGGATCGGCTCGATGAGGGAGCGGGGCTCTACCGTTCCGACGGTGGCTGACGGCAAGAGAGGCGTACTGTGGAGGCGGAAGAAGCGGCAGTAGATGAGCAGAGCGCCAGCATGTACGTTCTCCCTTTATTCTGCTACTTACAAGAGGTAGAAGTTGTTGGGCGATACGAGCGTCACATTGTACCTTCCCGGCTCCAGCTTGCTCAGAAGACTGACCGCTGCCCAACCGCCTCCAACGATGACCAACCTCTCTTTGCCCTTGCACTCTCTTGTGAAGTTGTCCTCATCGCCTTCTACATAGTCGCTCACTACAGGCAAATTCTTTGGTCCTCCTGGCTCAGGATGAAGTGCGAGCTCCGATGGGGAGATCTTCTGCAGATCGCGATGCTTGTACGTAAGAGAGTCGTGGGCGAGTACGATTGCGACTGCGCTAGCGAGTCCGAACACGATGGAGAAAGTGCCAAAAACGAACCAACGTAGAATGCGGGAGTGGTAGAGCCACCGCACAGCCTTGTTCATGGAAACCGGCACACCTTCCGCCTGAGTCGAGGCGAGACGTACAGAATTGAAGAAGGCAGGATGGAGACGCAGAGGCGATGGCGAGGAAGACATAGGCGAGGCTGCAGTTGCTTTGGAGGGTCGAGCATGGCTGCGAGTACTGAAGGCCTGACGCAGGATGACGGAGGAGGGAGAGGAGAAGGAGGACGTCAGAGAGGAGGAGGAGGAGGAAGCTGCTGTGGTCGGGTAGAGGTAGGCACGACTAGATAGGCCAATGGGTCCACGTACTGCCATTGCACGAGATCGCAGGGCAGATGCGATCATCGTGGCAGCAGGCGAGGGGCGAGGATGTCCGTAGGAGGTTGTTTGAGGTGACGACGACGACGACTAGGAGGAACAAGGGCGGCCTCTGCCTGGCGTTGGTGGTGATGATTCTGGTGATTCTTCTTGCGAGGTGGTGTGAGATGATCCTCTTCCGCACCACTGCTGCTCCACCCGCACGCACACACCCGCATCGCCCCTCGACGCCCGGCCGCTGCAGCCCTGCGTCACCCAACGCCAGATCATCGGCGCCCACGTCCCGACGGCCGAAGACGCCGATGGACGGACGCTCACCAAAGAGGCAGACGACCAATCTCAGCGATGCAGCACACACGCACACACACACACACACACACACACACACATGTAGAGAGAGTGACGAGCTGATCTGGATATTGACGCAAGAGAAATAAAAGAACAAGGGGGGAATAAGAAACACACGAAAAACAACAAACAAATTCAAGGACAATGAGAAGAAGGAAAAGAGGGAGGGCAGGAGCAGCACCAAGTATGCATACTTCCCGTGTCATCATCATGGTGACCATTGGAGAGACCCTCAACAGCATCAGCCGCGTCATCAATCCTCCGACATACTTGCATCTGTTACTCAACTACCTCCAGTGAGCGCACCTCCCACTGCGTCGGCAGCCGATGCGACGGCATTGCTCGCAGCAGCAGCAGTAGTGGTAGGAGTGCTAGGATCAGTTACCACACTTTCGATGCTTGAAGCGACGCTGGACACATCAGCAGCACCAGAAGCAACAGCACTGGTCGCAGCACTGACAACACTGCTAGCGGCAGATCCAGCCACCGAGGTCAAGTCGCCAGCGGCAGCAGTGATGCTGTTGACGGCGGGAGCAACCGTCGCGGCACTCGTCGTGGCCGATGTTGTCGATGTTATACAGCCGGCACTCGACAGGAGCGCAGTGGCAAGGGCGGTAAACTGGCACACTTCCGACTTCAAACCGAGTGCCATGAGAGCATTAGCCAGAGTTGTCGCTGCCTGAGTGCTGAGAACACCTGATCCTGACAAGGCAGTGACTTGTGCAGGGGTAAGAGCGGACGTAATGGCGGTGACCGCATTGGCTCCGGCAGCGAGGAAAGACTCGACCACAGCAGCCAAACCGCTAGGGTTCTGCGCGGCGAAGGCCTTGGCTAGGTTATCCAGAGCATCCGTATTGCCATCGAGGGTGCCAAGAACTGTGTTGAGTAAGGTGTTGGTGTTTGCCAGAGTGTTGACGAGAGCCGTGGTCAGCGCGTTGTTGCCGAGAACAGCCTCTAGGAAGGCAGCGCCATCGGTGCCGAGCGCCGTCAAGATCGTCGAGAGGTCGGTCCCTGTCAAGAGATTGACCAATTCGTCGATGATCTGACCTCCGAGACCTAACAGGATCAGCAGCAGTTGAAGAAGATCTGAGATACCAGTCAGTGGAACACATGTGGCATCGTCTGGCGTCACACAAGCGAAGTAGGTTGTGTTGACCGCCACCTCGTTGTAGATCAGAGAGGGTACTCTGTAAGCTCCGACGAGTACTTCAATGGTGTTGTCGATGTCCAATGTGGTATCAGCCAGAATGGGAAGTGACGCGATGAGCGTTGCCAATCCAGCTCCTCCCACCCCATTTGGCATCAGCGTGATCTCTGGAATGTCTTCGCTCTCCGCCGTTCCACCGTTCGGTGGAATAGCATAGCCATTTTCGAAGGTATGGTCCAGTCGCGCGTAGAGGGTTCTCGGCGTATTTCCCGGGTTTGCGTAGATGTTGGTGACCAGATGCTGAAGATTGATAGGCGCAGCCAGCACATCCTGGAGAATGATCTTGGCATCGACCATTGGACTGCCCGCGAAGGTCGTTGCGAGCGTGCGGGCGGTGATGTACACGTTGATCTGGATCGCAACACGCGAACCAATGCCGGCGAGGGTCCCTGCAGCGGTGAGCTCTCTGAAAGCAGGCACAAGCTCGCCATAGGGCGACAGAGGCCCACCGTTGTTCGCTATAGCTCCATTGATGGCAATGTTGATAGGGTTGTAAGGCGTTGACTCTGTTCCAGTCTGGGGTTGCAAGAACTTGGTGAGAAGATCCTCGGCATCGGCGTTGCTAGGGTCATCTGGCATGTACTCGAAGATGACTCCTATCATGTTGGTGTCGGGTATGAGAAGAAGATTTTCGATGACAGCACGACCAACGTAGGTCTCCGGGACGGTAGCGCCTGATACACCAGTGTACGTGATGGGCAAGCTTACACCTGGGGTGATGATGGTCAGCATGCTTGGGTTGTCGAGGGTGACCTGAAGCGGGATACGAATGTAGGTAGGATCGGTACCTCCCTCGACGACGACGTCAGCGGTACTGAAGTTGTGGTTGAAGGAGTTGATACCCGCGAGGCTGGAGGTGACATTGAAAGGGATACCCAATGTTGGTCCGGAACTACCTCCGATCTGAATGTCACCAACGACAGTCCTTGCCAGGACAGATGTCATTCCCTTGAGCCCGAATGTCGCACTGGGCTCATTGGCCAATTGGGTGAGGAAGGCTTCGAAAGAGGCATCATTGAGCGAGTCGATGGGCTGATTAAAGAAGTCCAGCACAAGAGGCTCGATGTCTGTTGGTGCCCTGGAAGTTCCAGCCGAGACGACGGGTGCGTCGGGCAAGTTGATCTGAGCCGTGTCCACGCCTTGATAGGTGAGCGTAATCATAGGAGCGGTCCGAAGTGGGGTGAGCGAGAATTCGAAGGGGTTGGCGAATGTAGCGATCGTCTGGTTGTTGCCACCAGTGATGACATACGGTACCACTGGGTTGTTGATGGTTGCGGTCAGGTCGGAAAGAACGATCGAGAAGATGATCTGGTAGATCTGGCCCGGCAGGACGGCGTTGGTGGTGAGGGCCGGGAAGGCGTCGGTGAGCCAGCTGACTGGCTGTCCGCCGCTGGTCGGCGAGATGACACTGACACCAGTCAGCTGCAGAGTCTGGTTCAGACCAGCCAAGAACTGCGTGAACAAGATACCGAGCGTAGCAAGGCCCTTTGTGTTGCCGATCTGTGACTCAATTGCACCAGTGGTCATGGCAACAGTCGTAGTCGTCTGAGGCTGTCCGTTGAACGGCTTGGGAGCCAGGAACAAGTTCGTCGCCTGAATTGGTCCGATGTTGGTGCCCAGGTAGAAGATGCGGAAGTTTGCCGTACCCAGCTCCACACCCAACGCAGAGGGCGAAGGAATGGCGGCGTTGGCCCTGATCAACAGCGAATCTGACGTCTCTCCGTAAATGGTAAAGTAGGTAATGACGATACCGGGTAGACCATTGAAGGAGTCGAGGGTGATCATCTTGTCCAGAATGACATCGTTGAAGTTGATTCCTACCGCCTGAACCAAGACCGAGGGACTGTGAATTCGCCAGGTGAAGTTGGGATTGTTGAGAATGTACTTGGTGAAAGTGACAAACGCGTCAAAGTTGGTGATGAACAGCTGACCGCTAGTGACCAGGTTGGGGACACCAACTCCGGGAGCAGAGCAGATGGGAGGCAGTGAGATCTTGGCGATCTGAGTGCCCTCCCAGTCGACGAGGATATCATCCGGGAAGGAGATGTAAGCATCGGCCGGGGCATCCGTCTTCAAGAATCCTTGGAGTGAGACGGCAAATCCTTCGTTGACAAGACTGGTGGCATTGGCCTGATTGAAGTAGATCGTGGCATTGTTGACGACGGCCTGAATCAAGGGTGCAGCAGCCGGACCGACAAGGTAGAGGGCAGTGTTGTCGGTCATCGTTGGCACTGGACTCTGCTGGAAGTCGAGATCAGTCTGGTAATCGTCAAGCTTCAAGGTCGAGTTGATGGGAATCGTCGTCTCCAGGCCTTTCAGCAGTTGCAAGATGGCGCCGAGAATGTCAAACTGTTGACCAGAGAAGCAAGGAGGTGCCGTGGTGTAAGGAACCGGCGATATCGTCGTTGACGTGTCTGCCAGGTTCAATACATCTTGCAAGAACGGCGGGAAAGGTCCCAAGCTTGTACCGGTGTTTGCGGCAGCAGTCAAAATGAAGTGAATCAGGTTCTTCGGATCGATGTTCAGGTTGATTGGGATGGAACGCGATGTGGTCGTCGTCATTCCCGGGTTCACCAATGGGTCGCTCTCGAAGTTCTGGTTGATGGTACCCAGAATGATCTGACCGTACTGTGATGGACCAAAGTAGATGGCTTGGGCGGACAGGTCCAAGATGTTGATGGAAGCCGTGAAGGGATTAGCAATCATGACCGTAGCCGACGCTACACCTGTCTGAGCAATGTCTGTTGGAACTTCCAGAGCGGCCTCAATAACGATCATCTTGAAAAGCGGTGGAATCTCAGTGTTCAATCTGATCTGAGCCAGCGCCTGGACGAGCGACGGGATGTTGGTCGTCTGATCAGTGCCTGCTACAATGGCGCTTGAAGTGACGTTTTGAACGTAGTTCTCCAGCAGCACCTGACCGGCCGCTACATTGGCAGCGCCCTGTGGAGCGTAGTCGATCTCCGTCGAGATGATGTTCGTACCTGGCACAAGGATAAGGTTGTTGATGATGGCCATACCAATAGGTCGGTCCTGGAACATCACTGCGAACCTGACTGTGCCAGTTCCGATCGTGATAGCCGACGGATTGTACAGAGCTACATTGGCGGTAATCAGCAGATAAGTCGGGTAACCGTGAACGACATTCAGGTTGGAGGTGACCGCAGGCCTCGTGTTGAGGCCTTGCAGACCAAGCAAGTTGGTGTCCAGACTGAAGGGAATTCCGTTGATCGTGATCGCTCCTGCTGCGGTATCGGCGACACCGACCGCTGCTCCATTCAGGTTGAAGGTGACCTGCTGCTGAATCGTGGTATCAGCGAGGAACTGCGAGAAGGTCGGGTGGGCATCGTCGTATACTTCGAAAGGTACACTGTTGAAAACCAGTGACAGTACTCGAGACTCGACATCCGTCGTTGCCACAGAGTCAGTAGGGATGTTGAGGACAGCAGTTTGTTGGCCGTTGTAGTTGGCAATGAAGGGCCCACCGACATTGACGATGTTGACTGGGAAGGCGAATGGCAGGAAGAAGTGCGCCACGGTGTTGCTCGAACTAGTGGGAGGCGCCCATGACGAAGCCACCGTGAAGAAGAGCGACAGCTGATTGATACCAACCAGACGAATGACTTCGAAGTCTTGGGCCGGCAGGGAGACTGTAACAGACAGTGAAAGAATACCCTGGTTGAGCCAAGTGACCTCCTCGGGACCAGCGTAGGCACCATTGACGATGACGTCGGTGTTGGTGTTCTGAACGAAGCGAGTGAAGATCTCCGATAAGATGGCCAAGCCATTAGCATCGGTCTGTTCGACGAGGTTACCAGCCAGAGGCAGTACGGTCACCGAAAGAGCTTCCAAGATGAACTCGCTAGTGGCCGCTGCAGGACCAATAGTAGTTCCATTCCTCACGATGTTGGTACCGAATCTGGTGAGCTGAACACCGACTTGTGACGGACTGTTGATTGTCGAAATGGCCGTCAGCGTGATACCTCCGGCGGGCGAATTCGATGGCAGATCAAAGGAGTTGATGATGACCATGCCCTGTAGACCATTGAAAGCAGTGAGGGCAACGTCCTTCGTGATGGTGATGTTCGGGACAGTGATTCCGAGAGCTGCAACTGACAGACCAGTACCCTGGATGCTCCATACGAAGGAAGGCTGAGTCAAGAGATACTTTGTGAAGGTCGTCAGATAATCGACGTCAGGGACGGTAGCCTCCAACATGACATTGATAGAAGCGCCCGTGTCCCCGGTGAGGGAAACGTCCGGGAACGCCGTCTGGACCAGCAGCTGGCCTTCCCAGTAGATGGCGAGACCAGTCGGGAAGCTAATGACAGCATCGAAGGGTCCAGAATTGGTGATGGTACCCTGCAATGAGACAGTGAAGGTGTTCTGCTGAGGATTCAAGATTGTGACTCGCTCAATGTTCAGGATCGCATTGTCGACGATCTTCTGCACGATGGGCAAAGCCAAGACGGGCAAGAGGATATCCAGTGTGTCATCCGTACCCAAGGCGACATCGCTCTGCGAGAATGTGATTGTCGTCGGGTACTCTCCAATGTTGACTTCTGACTCGATGAGCAGGTCCAGAGTGGCGACACTGAATGCCTTGAGCACGTACGGCGGTAGAGTGAAGCCCGTGTACAGATTGTCCCTCTTGGCTAGCCTGTTGTACTCAATGCGCTTCGCCAATTGAACGTGGTCCTCGTATACCGTGGCCTTCTTGACGAACTCGACGTCATCTTCGCCTTCAAGTCCTCGTCGACGGAGTGTCTCATCCTCTGCGAGCCGCTGAGCAGGGAAGAGGTCTCGGCGAGCGATCGTTGGCGTGTTGCCATTAGCTGCTGTCGTAGGAGAGTACGAGTAACCACCAAGACCAACAACTCCATCCAGATAGGAAGGGTCTTGACCAGACTGGACGACCAGCGCACGCAGGAGCCCAAAGATGTCAGGTGGGTACAGGTTGAGCGTCAAAGGAATGGTTGGCGACTGTGCCGTGGCGTGGCCACCGACGACATAGTTCAGCGACTGGTCGATGTTAGCAATGTAGATTCCCTTGGACGTGGCGTTAGCCTTGATGTTTGTGATTGTCAGGCCAGCGGTGAACGGGTTCTTGATGAAGACGATAGAGTCTGCAACACTGTCCGCTGTGCCCGTAGTGGGAAGCACGGTCAGATTGGCCGACTGGACCAGATTGACGGTCAGAGCGGGCAGAGTGGTGTTCAGGCGAATACCACTGAGCGTCTCTGAAAGCGGCTGGATCGGGCTGGAGTCTGCGAAACCGGAGATGTTCAGATAGGTGTACTGTCCAGAGATGAATCTGTTCAGGACCTCGAGACCCTCAGGAGCACGGTTGGGATCGAAGAAAGACGTGGCTGCTACTGTGACCTCACCAATGGCCAGGTTGAGGTTTGGAAGCGTGACGTTTCCGAGGGGCACCTGGTTGATCAGGTTCAGTGTGACGTCGCCCAGAGTCAGGTTCAGGTTCGAAGGGTTGACAATCGTGGTGCCGACCGCAAGGCTGATGGCGTCAGGTGCTCCGCCCACGACATCGACTGAGTTAATGACGGTTGGGTACTCTAGTAGTCCGGCAAGACCGTTCAAACCGGTGCCGACGGCGAAGGGAATACCGTCGAGGAGCACACGACCGAGCGGTGTGTCGGTCAATGCTCGAGCAGATCCCTCCAGGTTGAAGGCAGCGGCTCCCTGGTACGTGAAGGCATTCTGGAAGACGATGAGCTCCTCCCTGGCGGCGTCGGTCGTGTTGGGCAGAAGCAAAGAAGTCGGTGGCAAAGTGATCATCACCTGCCCAACCGTCTCGCCAGCGGTGATGGCTTGCAACACAGTGTTGGACGCTGCATAAGGGGCGACGAAGCTGCCCACCAAGGCTCCATCATAGAGGATGGTGATGGTGTTCTGTAGCTCGAGAATACTGAGTGAGAAACCAAATGGCAGCGAGATGTTACCGAGCAACGCAGGAGAGAAGGCCACCGGGTTGTATGGCGTCTCTTCTGAGTAGACGAGTGACAGGTAGTCGATGGCAATGCCAGTGATTGGCAAGATGGGACCAGTGGGAGACTGCAAGGGCACATTGACGGTGAGAGCAGTGATACCGGTCTGTAGCCAAGTGACGGTCTGACCATTGGTCAACGTCGTTGCGACACCTTTTGCAACAACGGGAACGGCAATTCCGTTGATGTAACCAGTGAAGAGCTGTCCGAGGAGGTCCAGCTCAGTAGAATTGTCCAGGTGAGGTACGAGCTGACCGGCGATGAGGATGGTGTTCAGACCAGTGGTGATATTGACGTCACTAGCAAAGACGTTTCCGAGGAACATGTTTTGGTAATACAGCGCGAGTTGAAGGTCGCCCAGCTGAATTCCGAACGGTGAAGGATTGTTCAGCTGTGTCAAGACCTGAGTGGTAATACCGCCGGCGGGATCGTCTCCGGGCAGCTGGAAGTTCAGAACCTTGACATCATTGAAGCCATTGATACCATCAATGACCACGTTCTTGGTGAAGACTAGATTCTTGAAGGTGGGCAGAATGCTAAACGCCTCTACGTGGACATTGGGACACCTCAGTTGCCAGGTGAATTGAGGCTCAGAGATCAGCCATTGAGCAAACTCTCCAAAGGCTTCTTCGTCTGTGATCTCAAAGGTAGTCGCTTGGTTGATGGATCCGTGACCAGCTGCCACACCGATGTAGTCGAGCGACATAGTTCCCAGCTGTACTTCCCTCATGTTGGGTGGTGCGGTGTTCCAGAAGACTTGAATGGGTTCCCTGAAGTAAAGGTGGGCAGGGAAGATACCCGTCTTCTTGACCTGACCCTGGATACTCAGAGGGAAGGAACTGTTGCCAATATTTGTCAAGTTGGCGCCATACACATGCAGCACCGAGGTGTGCAGAGCGTGGTTTCCGATACCGTACAGAATCGGCACCATTACCAGTGCGAGAGCCACGATGATGATGGGAGGGGCGAGGAAGAGGCAGCAGAAGCCAAGCTTCTTGCTGAAGTACTTCTTCTCGTATGGTGTTCCACGAGCATAGATGTATCCCAGCGGCACACCCGGCTGGTACATCCCTCCTCCGCGTGGTTTTGTCACACCGGGTTCTTGTGTGCCATCTCCTCTCCGTCTCCGCACCAAATCTGTTCTCGAGCCATACGACTCATTGTCCGCCATTGTGAAGTGGGACTCTCACGAGCCCCCGTAAGCCGAAAGGGATTCGCCTCGGATGCGAATGCGTAAAGGAAGGGTACACAGAGCCCGAGGGGTCACGCGTTCTGACTGCTGCTACTTCTCAGTAGTCGCGATGCGTACCGAGAGGATGGGTATGAGGAAGACGATACGGCGGCGGCGAGTGCTGGGCGCGGATGGATGCGAAGGTTGAAGGACTCGCTAGGTATGAGGAAGATGAAGAACGAGGGCCTGCAGGGGTCGAAGCGAAGAGGTATCCGAAGGGGCCAAGTATGGGTACTGATTGCCTTGAAGTGGCGGTGAAGGTAGGGGCAGCAGTAGCCGAATTTGCTCCGCGGGGTATCAAGAAGTCGAAGAGAGGGCAAAGGCAGGATCCAGAACAACGGTGACCAGCCGCCACGACAATAGCTGAAGTGGGGTAAAGGAAGGTGTTGCAGTAGCTTTGGTCACTGGCTGGATGGAAGGAGCGTAGTAGTAGGAGCGAGGAGGAGGAGGAGGGAGGGAGAAGGGGGCGTGGCGGTCAGTATGAGCCCATACGGAGAGCCGAGAGCCAAGGCGGAGGAGTGGATGGGTGTGGGGATGGGCAGTATGCTCTTTCGCAGCAAACGGCGAAAGGGCGAGGATCAATGAAATCGGGACGTCCAGAGGCACTGGCGCAGTGAACCCCAGTCTTCCCTCCTGATCAAAGGAAAAACCTGCAGGCCGGCGAGAACCTGGGGAAGAGAGGCCTTCTGCCCCCTCGCGGCTGCTGCTGCTGATGATGATGCCTGCCACTCTAGTGGCCGTCGCCGACAGCGTCGTGTGAAGGCTGGTCTGCAAGCAGCAGAGTCACCGCGATGGGGATCCCTCGGCCGTGGCGTGGGCGGACTGCTTCTTGCTCTGCAGCCGGCTGGCTGCCAAACCCCGCATCCTGCCCCCCCTCTTCGGTAGGCAGAGAATCAGCTGGTGCGGGCAGAGAAGCTGCCCCTGCTGATGTCTGTCACCTTTGGAAGCGAGGCCGGTGTGTTCTGGGCCCTCTGTTCTTTTGCCTGCGTTAGCTGCTGAAAGGTGATCCTCCCCTCGCCAAACAAGCAGTGAGCCTTCTCCTCCCCATCCAAGGCAGTGCTACAGTGCCAAATCTTTGCCAGATGCGGAGAGCCAACCTCGCCACAATTTGCTGAGGTCCGGAGCTGCAAAGGGCTGCCGCACCCCTTCAAGGGCTGGTGTCTGATTGGCAGCTGGCCCCAATCGCTTGCGTCGCCGAGCTGGCGTCGAAGTTGGGGAGAGGAAGGCCAACGTCATCATGCCCACATCACCGCCCGCATCACACCACCTTCCCTCCGGCACTGCAGCCCAGTAGAAGCGCCTATGCGAGGTGAGCCCTTGGCGCCCCGCTTCCCCGGATTTTCCAGCCCAGCCGAGAGCTTCAGCCTTGACCCTACGTGAAAGGTCGTCGTGGGAAGGAGCGGGGCAGGCAAAGAGGTCCTCAAAGAAAGAGCTCTGATTGGCAACTTGAGACTCACCTTGGTCCCCGTGGGATACCCTTCGGGCTTGGCAGAAGGGGGGTGAATGGTAGCAGCAGCAGCAGCACAGCAACGCGTGGCTGTGAGCTGTCAAATTTAGACGTGATGTAAAGAACGTAGTAGACCGGCAGCAGTGAAGCAGATGTAGGTAGGTAGATGGACAAGAGGGAAGCGAGGCGTGAGGAAGGAGCAGTCAGACGCGCTGGACCAAGGGGAAGCTGCCTCGTTTCGAGCAGCCCGACGGCACCATAGTGGCTATATGCGGTCCCATCCAGGGCCAATGCGCGGAGCAGGCAGAGGCGGGCCCAACGGCAGGATGCGCTCAGCCGTGAGCCATCTTCTCACTTCACACGGTGCAAAGACAAGGGGTACTGATGCGTGTATAGACAGTGCAGATAGAGAATACAGGAGAGAGAGAGGGAGAGATGACAGATGAGGTGACGAAGTGAAGCATACCGTTACGAAGACGCGACAAGTGTGATTCATCTAAGGGAGAGTATATGCTTGGCGCGAAAACACGCCATGTGTGAGGTGCAAAGGGACCAAGCCCGTTGCTCCTCGATAAAGACCGAGCGATGTTGATGATGAGTGTAATGGATAGATGAGTTTTGCGATGATGGAACTGGAGGCAATGCGTGTATAGATAAGCTCTCCAAGAGTAAAGATGACCGCTGATATCGTTACTGCCGCGCTGCATGGCGGCGTATGTGAAGGTCTTGAAAGGGGAATAATGAATGGTGTGCTTGTTTGCATTTTTGTTCGTTGATGGTGCAGCGGCTCGTCAGTTGTGATTTCTCATTTCTTGAACGTCCTCGAGAAGCATCAAGACTCTCGCCGACTGTTGGACACCTCCTGCTTCCCTACATGGTCGTCCCATATGCGCAGCAACTCAGCGCCCGTCTCGACGGCAAGCTCCGTGCCATCTCGACCAACGCGTACGCTCTTGTTTTCGTTCCAAGGGTTCCTGAGGTGCTTCACCACCCCAAAGGGCAAAGGGATCGTCTGTAGCCACTCGATGGTGAAAGGATGAGCGGGTGAAAGAGGAGTAGCTTTGCCACTGCCTACCGGAGAGGCAGTCGACAGACCCCTCTGGCCCTGTCCCTCATCTGCTGCGTCGACAGACTGTCCATGAGGCTCATCGAGCGTTCTCTGCAGTCTCAAGACCTTCTCTTGAGAGTCGATTTGGTCCAGGCGCAAGTTGTGGATCAACGATCTGGTGATGTGCTGCTCGGCAGCTCGGGACTCCCTGGGCGAGGAGGAAAAGTCCAGCGTACGGTCTAGATCTTCCACAAGGTCGGCGGATGAGGTCCAGCTACTAGGTCGCCCTCCAGATGAAGGTCTGCGGTCCGAAGATTGAGGGGAAACGGGGTCTAGTCCGGAGGCTACCGACGCTTTCTGAGGCGAATCGCCCTTGACCTCGTCGGCCTTTGACGTTCCTGGCTCGTCGTTATTTCTCCTCTGTCTATCGCGAGCCCGCAGCCTGTAATTCTTGGAGCTGTCAGAGTGTACGATGCCTCCACCAGCGGAGCTGTCACCCGAGATGTCTGCTGCTCCATCCGCAGATGAGGTCTTCCGCTCACGTACTTCTCGTCCGATAGGCCAGGTCTGTGTGAGCGGCTTCTCGGCTTCTTCGGATGACATCTTGACCTCCGTCGAGGCTGGTGTCTCTAGCTCTTCAGGTGGCGTCATCGGAGGAGGAGAATCCTTGACCACAGTCGTCGGCGCCAATGTGTCCACGGAAGGGTGAGACAGGCCAGACACTGTCAGTCCTTGCTGCTTTGCGTCTGAAGGAATGCCACCGGTCATCCTCGCGTAGCCATAGAAACGTCCGCTCTGGTTTGCCGAAAAGAAGAGGTACACCACCTCGCTGTGGCGGAAAGCTTGATCCAGGAAAGACTCATTGTGAGGCTGTGTGGTCCAAGTCTTCGTCTCGACCGCTCGATCGAGCTCCTCTACATTGTGGCTCTTCAGATGGAAGTATCGCTTGGAGAAAGCACGATGACTCAAGACCTCCGAGTTAGTGCTGGCGTAGGAAGGGTCAGACGCCGACTGTGTTTGGTCAAAAGCAGTCCTCTCGAAGCTGGAAGCTTCTGCAGCTGGCGGCGCACGAGGACCAGAGCGCGGCGTTGCGGTCCCCGAGGAGGGTTCAACAGATGCCGACTCTGACAGGAAGCGCTCGTGAGGAGGAGCCAGACCGCCCGAGACTTGTACAGCAGCTGTCGAAGTGGATGGGGATTGTGAGGAAGAGGCAGGATCGGTGCGACGGGACGTTTCGAGTCTCCTGTTGTGCTCCTTGAGCCACGCAACATGAATACCCTTTCCCCGTTGGCCGGCCACGCCAGCCGCGGCTTCTTCGTCTTTCTTCCTGATACGACATACCAATTTGGGGCATCGAGCATCATGCGGACGGAGTGACTTCCCGTGGAAGAATTCTACAGCCCGAGTGAGATAGTCTGGCGTAGTGTAATTGACAAAGGCACAGTTCGACCTCGCGATGATAAAGATGGAGAGGATCCCATGAGGCCAGCGTTCGCGCTCCTGCTCACCCTCCTGATCTTGCTGGGGCAGAGGAGGCAGAGTCGAGAAGATTGACCACAGCTCCTCTTGCGTAGCGTCGGTGGGTACATTGCCCACCCACATCACGTGCTCGGAGCGTGTATCGGCTGGCCTATGCTCGCTGCGCCTGCCCGAAGTCGATAGGGGCGATGTCCGGCGCTGAGTTTGCATCGTCCCGGTCTGCTGTAGCTGAGGGGTATTGCTGTTGAAGGCGCTAGCGTATGGCGTTTGTCCGAGTACTTGGCCTCCGAAAGATGGATCGAGCGGGTCCTCGGTAAAACTTCCTTGGCGTTGATGGCTCATGACGTTGGCATTGCCGCTATAAACGAGATTGCTCCCTGTGTGCCAGTTTTGATAATCTGCAGGTGCTGGGTGGACTGCTCCATAGCCTGCGTGGAGTTGGCCCTCGTTATAGTAGGATGGGTATTGCTGACCATATACGAGACCCTGTGGCACACCCAAGCCCGTCGATTGCATCTGCTGCACTTGTGGTGCCATTGCGACATTACCAGGCGTTGCACTGGCATAGTAGGCGGGGTACGGTTGGAAGTTCTACAAGAGAAGGTAAAGGTGTGAGGAAGGCTTCAGAACAACGCCCTCAAACGCTGGTATACCAAACTACAGCATTTATACTCACCGCGAAGCCATAGTAGGCTGGTGTCTGCTCTGGTGGTGCCCCGGGAAAGGTATTGCCGGTCATGAAGCTCTGTGACGGTAGACGAGTCCCATACTTTGCGCCGGAGTCAAATGTTGTATGCTGTGGTGCGTCCCCTCGTGCTACAGAAGTCGCTGGTTGCGTCGGACGAGGCTCCATATACCCAGACATCGGTGGATTGGCAGTTGATAAAGGTTGCAGGCCCGGGCTAGTAGTAGGCTTGGGAGGGCCCCCTGAGGAAGTAGGCCCTGAATAGGCCAGAGGCGCAGCACCTGGACGCATACCAGTCTCTACATCTCCTGGCCGGTACGTTGTCTGCTGCTGCTGGCCTTTGAGCCCTCCTTGTGAGTCTATTTGAGGAGCTTCAAGTTGCTCCGAGGGCTGGATCTGACTAGACATGTGGTAGGACTGTGTAGGTGGTCCGGGAGGTGTGGCCATGGTGGCCGCAAAGGGTGCTGCCACGTAGGCGGGCCTGCTGGGGTTACGAGAGATGGCAGGGGGATCCTGTCGTCCACCTATCGTATCGATCTGGAGATGTATAGGCTGCGAAGAAATGGCCTGCTGCTCCTGCTGACGCTGATGCTGATGCTGATGCTGATGATGATGATGATGAGGATGTGATCGAGGAACAGAGCTTCGTCCTCTTCCCTGGCGATGTTGTGCTGTTTGTCGAGCAGGCGTAGGGTTCTTCCGGGTGCGTGGGGGATCGGGCTGGCTGGGCAGCAAAGATTGTTGCCTGCGACTGGGAGTTGAACCCGAGGCCGCTACTACCCAAGACGAGAAGAGGGGAGTAAGGTACGTGAGGGAAGGTGTGATGCAAGAAGAGTCAGCAACAGAAGAAGAAAGCAGCAACGATGGAGCCAGCGAGCCCGGGCTGGACCTTTACTCCAGTCTCAACTGGGCTGGGAAGCGGGCGAGGCAGGGGCAGCGACGAGGAACAAACGGCGGCGACGCTCTGCTGAGCTGCTCAGGCTGTCGAACCAATCACCCACCATCTGTCTGCCTGCCTTCTTGGCTGCCTGCCTGCCTTGTCTGATCCATATGGCCCCGCGATTCGCCGATGGCAACGTTACGGTTCACCCTTGCCGCCTGCCCTGGCTTGCGAATCTGCCCTGAGTGGCTGCGCCGAAACCAATCTCGTGCCTGACAACGGCAATGACGGCGACGGCGGCGGCTGCAGCAGCAGCAGCAACATCCCTTTTGTTCCGACCACTCGGAGCTTTTACCTCTGTGACCATCTATCATCCTCACCCACGACATATTCACCCAACTCACCTTTGTCAGCTTGGCCAGAAGCGTCTGTAACGCTCCTCCCCTCCGGCTGGGCTTGTCGTGTAGAAGGATCACGCGGTGGTCGATTGGGAGCCAAGGAAGAAGCTCCCGGACGTTCTCGTGACATGCTTGGGAAGTAGAAGTAGAAGTGGTATGATGTCGAAGTCTAAGGCGTTGCTCGAGGACAGCGCACGCTCGCTAAGAAGGCGAAGACTCTCTCCCCGCTATAAAGCAAAAGCAGAGAGAGAGGGTCGAAAGAAAGGAAAGAAGAAGCCAATACCTTGCTGGACGATTTGCGACATCAGATATGTGCGCGACGAGGGTGAGGAGTTCGCTCGAAGCTCCAAGGTACGAAATCGACCAAAGAGTACGGTGTGTATCGCCGAAAAGATTCGAGGAGGAACGGTGGTGCGAAAGAAGCAAATATGATCGGAGGCGGTTTGACAAGGGGCGGGAACCAACCTCCACGACGTGAATTGGTGATGATGACTTGCGCCCGAAGATTGCAAAATGCAACAGCAGCTTTCGGGCGTCAGTCGACTAGCAAGCGGGGCGGCACTAAGAAAGGGCCGGCTATCAGCGACCTCTTTCGAGGGCAATGAGACAGGCGCAGACCTTCGACTTCTTAGAAGCGGCAGCAGAGCTGCAAAGTGCGCCTTGAAAGACCCAAGGCCGAAGGAGACTTGCGGGCCTTTTCCCCTCTGTGCGCCGAGCTGACCTTCTCACGAATCTCCAGAGAGGCCAAGTGTTGTCACGACGTCGGCGTTTGAGCTGCTTTGCGGGTAGGGCGCTGCAGTGAGGCTCAAAGGAGGCGTCGATGGCTGTCCTTCCTAGAAAAGTGAAGTAGTGCCGTTGAGAGCTGCAAGGACGGAGGCGCAGGCTATGGCCGCCCAGAAAAGGGCCGTTTCGTGTTCCGCTCGCTTCCACAAGCTACCTCAGGCTTGTGTTCAACACACAGCAACGGCCGGTCCTAGTGAAGCACGCCCGGCAAAGCATGCTTGCTGACAGGCGCGCAGTCGAGCGTTTGCTGAGCACTCCGTAGACGAGATGGCGTCAAAAGTGTCGAACCTCCCCCTGAAGCTGTTTGTCAGCAAGCCATGACGACACGGCGCATCCGAAGACCTCGGTGTGATCGGAAGACCGATTGTTTCAAGACGATGGTAGGAGCTCAACGCTGACCGACTTGTGAGGTGTAGGTCCGCGAAGTGTGTAGCGTGAGAGTAGGTATCGGGCGTCGGAGCCGAGGTTGTCGTCTGTCATCAGCAAGGACTGGGTTCAGCTCTTGACGCCACGACGAGGCTGAAGGAACCTCAACTCAAAGGCAAGACTGCAGAGCCAGACGACACCACAGCCGTTGTACACCCAGAACTTCAAATTTGACGTTGTTGACGTGGCAACCGACGATGCTCGGGAGGCACTCCCAATGCTCGGGTAGCGAGCGTCCAAGATTTTGCGAGGCGCAGGCACGACACGCTCTCCACTCGATGTAGGCCAGATCATCAGTCTATTCGTCGCTTAATCGGATTTTTCTTTCTCAGTCGAGAAGTATACTGTATCGCGATCGGGCCCATCGGGCCGCTCACTGCCCTTTGGCCCAATCTTTCCCACGAACCCTTCACCACTGCTCCGCCTGCTCACAATGACTTTGCCGCCTCCACATAATCGCACACATCTCCAGCATCCTGAGCCACCTTGACCCACGTGACAGTCCCCTTGGTATCCACTGCTAGTCCTCCGCTGTTTTGCCATCGCCAGCTTCCGCCTCCGGTAGTGGTATTGACAATGCCTTCCTTTTTGCGCTCCATTAGCGAGTTGATCATTGAGCGAGAGAAGAGGCCAGACCAGGGGAGAACCCCAATGCCAAAGTTGGCCTGCAGACCAGTGCGAGAACAAGGCGAAAACATCAGCGATTGCTCACTGTGAGGCCGAATTTCTTGCCCTCATTCTGGACACTCACATAGACGTCCCGTTCTGGATCGGCCACAAGCTTTGCTTTAGGCAGCAGCTTCGGCCCACTACAGAGTACGGTCGCACATTGTCAGCTTGTACCTTGCTACGCTTGCAACGTACATTACATGTCCCAAGCCTCTGTACTCACTCAATCCTGCCCCACCATTCCTTGGTCTCCTCTTCGCTAGAGTGCTGCACGACTACGATCTGCACTTCTGGCTTCTCCTTGGCCACCTGAGAGAGCAATCGCACCTCCTTTTCCGCAAACGGACACCCTGAACCCGACCGAACAGCACATGTGCGGTGCATGTGTCAGCCCTTGTGTGTCTAGCTCAGCTGAGACCTGGGAAAATCTATTTCTGCTCACCACAATGTCTGACAAAGGCAACCAAGGTGCCTGCACCCTGATTGTAAGACGTGCTTGCCGAAGCGGGCAAAGCAGGCGCCTTGCCGCCAACCTGTGGCAGCTCAGCCGTCTTGGGACTGGTGCGCGGCAGCAGAGACTGAATGTCGATTGGAAGGTAGGCTGTCATTTCTTCAAGCTGAAGCCAACGTATACTATCGTGTACTACAAGACTTAGGTAGATCACAGGCCAGGGCGTGCATTGGGCAAAATTAGCGGAAGTAAGGTGCGGCCGGCGTCTGGAATAGCGCTTGTGGAGGCACACCGTTCAGCGGAGCCGGACCTCGCCCTCGGTTATCGGAAGTGTCGGAGCCGTTGCCAATCTCGGTACGATGCCAAACCAGAACGCAGATCTGGTACAGTACCGGGGTGGAGTGTGGGAATCGGGTGAACGGAAGTGACGGGTCTACTCGCTTGCGTATCAGGCAATCGCCATGGCGTCGCCTCGGCGTTTGGATCGGGAGGTGAGGGGGACAGAGAAGGGTCACAGATGCAAGGGCAAGACTGATCTTGTTCACCTGGACCCTCGACTGCGCCATCTGCATCACACAAGCAAAGCCCGTATTAGTGGGATACGATGAACGTGATCAGACGAGTGCCCTGAGCCCAGCCTGGTGTTGGAAAAGATACCAGGTGGGCGTAAGCACACAGGCGTGAAAGGATTGCGAGGCCTCGAACATCCTCCCTGCTGCGTGTGATCGAGGGGGTGATCGAGATTACTCGGTTGGAGCTTGACGTCGGAGTCGCCCCAAAGGGCGGAATGAAGACCCTTGGACGGGGGAGGGTTGGCCACAGAGAAGTAAGTATCAGAATTCAGAAAGGCTAAGCGGTGGCGTCCTGGACAATCCAGCCCAGCCAGCCCGCCCAGTGAGGGCGAGCGGAGAGAAAACGCCCAGACGCCGAAAAGTGGGTGTCAAGGCAGGATCGATGGTGAAGGTCCAAAGCCATGGGAACCCCCCAAAGACGCCGCCGTCGCCGCCCCCATTGGCGTCTTGGTCTACAGGCACCCAGTGGACCGTCCCGTGGTATCCCGATGCACCCATATGCCGAGCTTAAGATCACACGAGTAAGGCGGCACTGGGGTGAATGTGCCGGCAGAGGCGGGGGAGTGTCACGGGTGCTCAGAGGCTGGTGAGCCCAGAAAAGAAACAGCGAGAAAGGAGCTACGCCCTCGTCTAAAAGTTGCATCGCAGTAGCTGCGAGGGGTAAGCCTGGATTGCGTTGGGTCCCAGTCCAGCTAGCTGGACTTGCCAAGGCAAAGGGGGGGAGCAGCCGGAGAGCGGCATTCGCTCAAGGTGTCGGCGCAAGGCCAAGGCTGGATTGGACCCAAGCGGCTGCGTCCGTCTGTCTCCCTGGCCTCCTCGTGAAATCGCCCTCCCTGGTTGGCTGGATTCCGCCTCCCGCGCCTGCGCCCCTCGCCCGCGTTCCGGTTGTTCCCTTGGCCCCCCTTTCCGCGTATGCGCCCTCGCCGCCCTCGCCGCCCTCGCCTTTGCTTGCTTCCGCTCGAGCCCCTGGGAGAAGGAACAAGGATGGGCTGAGACTGCGCCCTGGGGGTCAATGTGTGATGTATCGTAAGACCAAGATCTGCTCGCTGTGCAGGCCGAGTCGAGGATTCCAGTGCATACGCCCAGTACGCAACGTACAGCACGCCTATCTGATATGACGCGAACCACGAGGGCTTCTTTCAGGCGCGGGGGAGCGGGGGGCGAGTGGGCGGGAAAGAAGGAGAGCCATGTCAAAAACCTTGGCGGCGGAGAGGAGCGCGGAATTCGGCGATTTAAGCGACGCCACTCTTCCGCCTCTGGAGCTGCCGGAAAGCTTCTTGGAGAAGAGGCCAGAGCCAAACACAAGGTGCTTCCAAGAGCATTGACCGGCAAGGAGGAGCATCTGCATCGGCGGGCGCAGAACAGTGGTGGCAAGGGCAGAGAGACAAAGGTGGGCATCTGAGGAGGATAGAAGTCTTCTCCCCCTCAATCTGCCTGCGCCCTGACCCTGGGTCATGGTGCGCGCCGTCAGAGAGTGTGGAACCGTGCGGCCCGTACGAGAGAAAGGAGCGAGGAGGGAGCCACAGCTTCGCTTCCCACCGCTGATGTCCGCCGCCTTCCGTTTGACGCCCTCGATCGACTGCTTTACCCTGAATGGGCCCAGATGTCAGTCACTTCTCCGTCCTCGGCAAAGCATAGCTCACTGCGTAATCTGGGCGTCTAGACGCATCACACCGGTCCACTGTGCCGCCGATACCAGCCAAACAAGCAAGAGCAAGCCAGCACACAAAGAGGGGCCTCGCCGCCCCCGCCGCCTTCACCGTCATTCGCCACACCCCTTCTCAGCTACCTTGTCCTAGACCTCACCTCACCTCACCTCGCTGCCGACACATCCTCTTGGTTCATTGCTTGGCTTTCACCTCGGCCGGCCATTGTTCCATCCTCTGCACCATCGGCACCTCAGTGTCGCACCTTGCATTCCT
Organism: Microstroma glucosiphilum; assembly: GCF_003144135.1. Lineage (NCBI taxonomy): Eukaryota > Fungi > Basidiomycota > Exobasidiomycetes > Microstromatales > Microstromataceae > Microstroma > Microstroma glucosiphilum. The sequence continues at coordinate 283,535 of NW_020289927.1, read as the reverse complement.
CTCCACTCTCATTTGCATCCTCCAATCAGCCTCCTATCCCCTCCCCCTATTCCCTTGTCCGTTCCCTACCTCATGGCTACCGCTACCACTCTAGGTCGACCTGCAGAGCAGTCCAGTCTGTCTTATCATCATCTACGCCGACCGTCTAGCTCAAGTGGGAGCCGACAGGCCTACTCTGCTGAGCAGCCGAGCTACTCGTCTGCAGCTACAGCTACTACAGCCGCCGCTATGGAGCATCCCTCTCGCCCATCCCCGCCTCTCTTGGCAGGACCCTCGCTGCCAGCGTCAGCGTCTCGTCTGCAAGGAAGGCAACAGCAGGTAGACGTAGGAAGTAGGGGCATCAAGAGGAGCGCGGAAGCAGCAGAGGCGGACGAGGGCAGGCGAGACGACTACCCAGGGTGAGTGCTATCGGGCTAGCCCTGCAGGCAGGCTGATCAGGAGATGACATGCTGCTTCATGCTGTATCCATTTGTATTGATCCCCTACACCCCCCAACCCCCTTCTTCCGCCCTCTATCCCTCTAGCTACTCGACCTACTCTCGAGGCTCGAGCAGGAGCACAGCATTGCCCTCGGCATCTCTCTCCTCGTACTCTGCGATGCCTCCCATGCGTACGCAGTTGCCTTCCTTCGACAGCTTCTCCTCCTCGGGGGTCAAAGGTAGCAGCGATGACTTCCTGCCCAAGAGGCCAAGGGATTCGTATACGATGGACAGCGCTGCGAGGTCATCTGTGAGTAGAAGCAGCTGCAGCGCGGGCGGGCGGGCAGGCGTAGGCGTCGGCGGGACCCAGAGCAAGGGAGCAAGGCGGAGCGTGGGAAGCCGAGGTCGCCCCCGCCTGATGCCGCCCCGCCGAGGAGAAGCTGATAGACTGACATTCACGTACACGCTCGCTACTGCCATCGACTGTACATTGCTCCCCTCAGTCCTTTCACTCTCCCCGCACAATCGCAGCACTCGACGTCAACCAGGCAGACCAGGACCGGCAGACACATCACTACTATCACAATCACCAACAACGGACATTGCCGCCCAGGGGCAGTAGTCTCCTCCCGCGCGCGCGCAACCACGATGACGTCCAGCCCGACGCTCCTTCCCACCGCGATGCTTCCCCACACCAGCCTTCCCCTCCCCGCGAACACCCAGATTCTTCCTCTACCTCGCATCCCGGTCAACAGTATCCTCACTCGCAGCAAGAGTCCCAGTATCAGCGCCAACGGCAGCACTACGACTCGATGCACGCACCAGATGAGGCTGCATACTCTGTCACCTCCTCCTCGTCCTTCGATGGCAGTAGCATGCCATTGGCCATGAGGAGAGGAGACGCAGCCCATGCCAAGGCGAGCAAGCTGCACATCGATGTGCCGACTACTGCCGCTGCTCCCACTACTGCACCCACTGCCGTCTACGAGTACCATCGCGGAACCACTGGCAGCCGGGCATCAGCTCCTCGAGCTTCCGAGCTGCCCTCGCATGCTTCCCTGCCGCAACTGTCACAGCAGCGAGCTTCAGATGCCGGTCCGGTATCCAGAAGCGCACCTCCCACTCGAGTCGCTTTCTTGGACAGAAGCGAGGGAGCAGGTGGCCCCATTGACCCTCGTGGCGAAGGGAGCAGAGCTTCGGAGAGCAGGTACTCACGGCATCCGCATCATCATCATCAGCAGCAGCAGCATCGCCAGCAGCCGAATTACTCTCCGCATGCTCGGTCCAACGCCAGCGACCTTCCTGGTAGCGCCGACAGCAACGATGGAGCAGTCGCAGCAGCTGGGCCAGCCTCGCCGCGTCTGCAGAGCCCTTCGGGCGTCGAAGCACGAACATACGGTTCGGCTTCGGCTGGCGGTGCCTCGCATACCGCATACCAGCATGCCTCTGCATCGCGAGGGCCAGCTTTGACGCCCATTTCCTCTCGCTTTGCTCCGCACACGGCTACCCTGCCATCACCAGCATACCACACCGCACGCCTCGTTGGCGGCGGCAGCGTAGGCGCCAATGACCACTCCTCACACGGCCGCCCTTCAGCCTCGGGCGCAGCGGCAGCAGCAGCCCCAGGAATCGATACCGTCCCCGTCTCTAGCTCCAGCACCTCTCCCTCCCCCATCACCCACGCTCTCGCCTCCAAGGCTCAATTCCTCTCCCTCTTCTCCTCCTTCTACGACTCTCTAAGCGACTCCCGCACCCTCAAGCTCACACTCGAGGATCAAGTGCGAAGGAGTAATGCGTTGTTGCAGACGTTGCAGAAGAGTACGAGGGTGTTGGAGGCGACGGTTGAGCGCAAGTTGGCCGAGGAGAGGGCAGGGTGGGAGGTGAGGGTAGGAAGGCTTGAGGAGGAGGTCAAGAGTCTTACTGCTAAGCTAGCAGGGGAGCAGGTGCTGGAGATGGAGGATGGGGCAGATCAGGAAGACGAGGCAGAGGAGACGGCGCGAGTACGTCAAGAAAGCGAGACAGCTCAGTCCCTCGAGGAGGAAGTTGTGCAGAAGAGGTCTCCCTCCTCTGCTTCTGCAGCGAGCGGCAGCCGAGCCCCTTCTGTCGCAGTGGCCGTCACTACGGAAAAGGTCGAGTCCTAGCCGTCGAACAGGTCACGAGCTCATCCAAGCTCTAGCAACCTACACACAGCGCACGTACGACACAGAACATACGGAACACTCTCTCTCCCCGCTTGGCCATCGCCCTAGCCCTAGCCCTATCACTGGTCGTCTCCCGTCACTGCCACTGCCCCTGCCCCTCACACTGCCCCTTTCCATCGGGTCACCCACTCTCGCTCCCCTCTGCTTCGGTAGTCCACTCCCAGTAATTTCACCCTGTGTATAATATAGCTCCGTCACCCCCATTTCTGGCTCTTTAAACCTTTCTTTGGCGACACCCGGATGCCATTGCCTTTTGTTTGCTACCCTCTGTCACTCACTCACTCACTCAGTCACTCACTCAGTCACTCAGTCACTCAGTCATTGCCCTTTTGCCTCTGATCCGATTCCAATTTAAGCTGGGCTGGGCTAGGCTAGGCTCGGCGCAGGATCCCTGGCGAGTCTTTTTTACTTTGAGCGACTCATTCTAGTCTAGTCAGGTAGTCAGTCAGTCAGTCAGCCAGTCACGCACACACGCACGACACGAGCTCGAAGGAATAGAGTTGTACTCAGTCGAAGAGATCTAACTGAAAATGACGATGAGTCAAGTCTCTCATCGAGTGAGTAAGTGAAGGAGTGAACAAATGAAAGGAGAAATCGAGCGTCACCACCCCCTTTACCCTCCTGGCGCCCTATACACACATTTCGCCAGCATGATCGCAACTCTCAGTTCGCTAGCCCAGACCCAGACCAAAACCCAAATCCAAACCCATACCTAAACCCAAGGTCTGTTTCTGGTTCTGCGCAAGCAAGCAAGCAAGTAAGCAAGCAAGTAAAAGTCAAATGTATGTATGTATACATGTGTGTGTGCGAGTGTGTGTAGAGATAGCGAGCAGACCCAATCCGAGCAAGCAAGCAAGCAAAGAAGCGAGCAAGAGAGCGAGAGCAAGGGAGCGATGGAGCCATGTGAAGACAGGACATAGTGTGTGGGAGTGAGGAGCGAGAGAGGGAGGGTAGTGGAAGCATGAGTGCAGGGGATCATTGGAATGGAGGAGGACGGGGGGGAGAAAGACGAAAGCGGGAAAACTTTTGAAGGGGACACACCACCACCACTACTGCCCTTACCAATCTCTTCCTAGACCGTGTACCTGTCCCTGTGCCTGTCCCGGCGCCGCTCCTGCCCCTGAGACATCCTGAGCCTCTCGACTGGGGTAGTGTGGCAGCAGGTGCGACGCAAGGAAGAGGGCTAGTAGGAGCACGAGAGACGAGAGGAGAGCCGAGGGGCCTCTTCTAATTCTCGCCCCGAGAGGGGCAATGAACACCTCCTCCTCTGCTACCTCCTCACCTTCGTCCTCACGGCTCCCATCCCACTGTCTTCTCCCAGCCGCCCTCCTCTGCGCATCCCCACCTCCCCTCGCAATGCCGGAAAGCGCCTCTCTACCCCACTGCACAACTCCAGCAAAGCCGATGCCGAAGCCTAGTCATCTCCCTGACCTCCAACTTCCCTCGATCCGCTCAATCCACGTAGCAATCATCTCCAATCTCTTCCTCGGACTCCTCACGGGGAGCAAAGAACTCTTGGCGTGCTCGTCGATGGGCAAGACCATTCCTAGCCACCAGCTGAGCTTGTCAATTTCCAGGGGCTGCGGGACAGGGCCGTAGGTGGCGACGATTTGCTCAAAGAGACCTGTCTGGGTTTGCGTGCGCAGGAGCTCGATGAAGGACGTAGCAGTGCGGATGAGGTCGGTCATGGTAGGGGCTTGCTCCGCTGGAGGAAGAGGCGTTGTAGCTGCGCTCGACGCTTCTTGCACTGGTGCGGTCCCAGGAGCAGACGCTTCACTGGAAGCTTGAGAAGATGCGTTGGTGTCACCTTCCGGTGCCGCTGGAGACCCAGCTTGAGAAGCGCTGGAAGCTGAGACCCTCTCCTGCTCAGCCCTGTCCCTCCTTGCGACTGCTTCCCGGTTGCTGGCCACTACACTCTCCTCCTCCGCGGCGACTTCTCCCGACGAGATGTCGTCAAAGTACTCGACTCGGCCAGTGGTGTACCCATCCACACCGTTCTTTTCCAGCAGCCTGAATCTCCTCCATCCGACCGTCTCGAGCATGGACCTGCCATCGAGGAGCATCGTGTGATTCTTGATCTCGAGCATAGTGCCGTACTCGTGCAGGCCAGGCACGGGACCCGTGGAGCTACGCGAGGGCAAGACCATTCCAAATCGTCCAGGACCGGGACCTTGCAGACATCTTCGGATCATGAGCTTGTAGCGAGGCTCAAAGATGTGCAAGTTGGTAGGCATGGTGGGGAAGGCTAGGGTGCAGACGAAGATGGGCATCCACGAAGAAGTTTGACGTTCTTCCTCTTCAATTGTCAGTGCTCGCTCGTGATAGAGGTGGCGAAGACCGAAAGAGAGAGCTTCGTCGTCGTCGTCATCGCTGTTGCGATAAGGTGAAGAAGAAGCGGTGTGCGAGTCGGCGAATACGCCGAGCCGGGACAGCGACATCAAGTCTTCTTGAGGGTATGTTGACGACGAAGCTGACCCTTCACGACGACTTCGTTCTGTGTCTCCAAGCTTGTCGTCGCCGGTAGTGCCATTGGGTTGCGGGGCGCCGCATTGACTTGTGAGCAGTTTCATCAGCGCTTGATTACTTGGGTGATTCTGGAAGAACGAGAAGCTCGGCATAGTCGTACGGCACAAAGGACACTTGTTCGAGTGATCCAGCGAGCGTGCAAAGCAGCCTCGACAAAAGGTGTGGCCGCAAGGCGTGGTAGTGGGCTCGTAGAGGAGGAAGTAGCACAACTGACACTCGAGGGTGTCAACGAGATCGGACTGTAGATGCTCGGGCGTTGTGAGCTTGAAGACTTCGTCCAGCTTTCCCATCGTACTTGCGACTGTGCCAGGCGGAGGCGTAGGGACGGCCTTGGGCGCCTCTACTGCAACGGCCGCGCCACTGGCATCGACGGTGATAGTGGGCTCGTGTGATGCTGTTGCCTGAGCTTCCGACTGCTGTCGCTGCAATTGTTGACCAAAGGCGCCGTCGAATGTATTGGCATTGCCAGAGGATCGATCGACCGTAGCGGTCTCTTCAGCCGAGCCACCCTCTGGTGTGCTCTGAGCACTGCTGACTTCACTGTCTTCCTGTTGCTCGCCACCGGAGCCATCAAATTCCGCACCACCATATCTCCCCGAGCGATACGATCTTCCCATTGTCCCTGCTCTCCTACGAGTGCGAGACACATTCGGCCCATAGTGTTGATGATATCCTTCTTCCTCATCTTCATCGTCAGTGTCGGCAGCAGTGACGCCGGCGACGCTTCCGCTTTCGCGTTCTGCTTCTGAGCCTCCGAGCATAGGCAAGAAGTGTCGTGCAATCTTGGTCGTGCCAGGTCTTGTGTTAGAGGCGGCACGGCCATTGCGTTGCATAGCATGTTCTGTGTACCCCGTTCCACGAGCCAAGACCGACGATGGGCCCGGTCGGCCGGGCATGCGTGTACGACGGTGAGACCCAGACGATGAGGATAGTGATGATGATGATGAGAAACCCAAGTGAGAAGGGTGATGGGCCGCATGGCGACGAGCGGTGGCAAAGCCGATGAGAGATCTTCGGGCTCGCTGGCCTGAACTGCGACGTTCTTCCCCAGGAGGTTCTAGGGCGTAGCGCTGGAGAACAGCGACGGCCTTGGCAAGGGTAACGTCCGGTCGGAGAGAGAGGGTGTTGCCTCCGTCTTGCTCCCATGGGAAGGGCGATACAGCAAATGTGTTGGCCTTTTCCCTGAGTTGCGGAGGAATGACGCCGAGTCGGAGACTCTCATTGTCTGCGCCAACGACGAAGCCATCCACGGGGAGTGATCCACGTTCTGCCGACGAGGCCTGCTGCTCCTGTTCGTCATCGTTTCCCGGTGATGACACATCTTCGTCAACCCATGCTTCAGAGTCAGGGGGACCATATGCTGCGCTGTAGCCAGCCCACACTCCCAGTCCCTGCCCAATGGCCGAGCGAGGACATCCGTTGACAGAGCAGGGCACTGTCATGGTGCACAGCGGCAGTCTCGGAGGAACATGTGTAGTCCTTGTAGAGGGACCAGCTGCCGCTTGGTTGATAGCGGTAATGTTCTTCAACCTGGCACTGATGCAAGGCAGACATGTCGAGTGACCGCATGGCAGAGTGATCGGTGTGGTGTAGGGCCGGTTGCATGAAGCGCAGGTGACCAGTTCCAGCAATTGACGGGCTATGCTGCGAGTCTGTGTAGCCGTCTTGGTATACGCTGCTGGGTTGGTGGTTCTGCTCATCGACGATCCGGCCGACGCGGTAGTGGTAGGGGATGGTGGCGAACGTGCCGGTCGCTTGCCTAGAATGCGAGCAGAGTCGTCACCAGCATCCGTCGAGACACCAGAAGTCTCGGTTTTCACCATATCTGGATCAGCTGTGAAGAAGAGTTGGGGTAGGGCGAGGGTCGCAGTGATGATCGAGACGATGCAGAGTGTGAGTCAGTACTACGTTCATACCAAAGAGGGATAGTCAAGATTGGTACGAGATGACCGACGCCAGAGGCTTGTGCTTATGCAACGCTCCCGAGGCGAGCATATGACAAAGTTCGGCCTCTTGCATCGTGGCCCACGATAATGAGCCGGGACGCGGACAAGGTATCTAAATATTGCAACTGCCCGAAGGATGTACTCACCGATGGAAGAGGACGAGGAAGAGACTGGTTGCTCCCCGCCCCTCTTGACGAGAAGACGGGATGGTGATCGGGACGTGGGTGGCGTACTTCTGGCAGAGCCAAAGTCTGGCGACGAGGGCGAGGTAGCGGCGTGGGCGATGCCAGCTCCGGACCTAGAGACGTGGGTGTGCGACGCCACGCAACCAGTGTGGTGGTGTGAAGAGGAGGAGGAGGAGGATGACGACGCCGCTGTGGAAGGACGAGATTGGCCATGTGTGCCCGCTGCTACTGCTCCCACTAATCCTCTTTCTTGATCCTCACTTTCCCCTCCCGCGCCTCCATTCCCAACTTGGTAGTCTACTCCTTGGCTCATCTAAGACTGCGACAGACTTGACTTGCTATGGGATTTGGGAACGATGACCGGAGGCGAAGTACGCCTGGGGCCGGTGAGGGTGTGGCGAGTGAGCTTCCTTTGATGTTGTAGAGGACGAGGTGATGAAGAGTGTAAGGAGGACAGGCTCGGAGAATTCGAGATGAGCCTTGCCGCTGTGTGGAATGAGAGGCAGGAAGGGGGAAGAGGCGAGGCTGCCAAGACAAAGTGTGTTGTTATGGCTGTGTAATCGTTGGGTCGAAGGCCTGTCAGGAGTCGATGCGGCGGGTAGGGGGGGATGGGCTGAGAGGACGAGGAGGAGGTGAGGCGGTGGAGGTGGTCCGAGGAATAGAGCTTGATGCGGGCCTGTGTCTTGGCTGACCCAAGGCAGGGGGGCTTACTCGAGCAGCGACGTGTGCCCGAGGGCTGACCAAGCTGAGAAATTTGCAGCCCTGGCGGCAGCAAAGGAGGGGGAGGGCGAATCGATGATGCTCAGGGCGGCAGGCGGCGCGGCTGGCTAAAGTGGCGAAAGTGGCAGAGGTGGCGAGGATGATGAATGATCGAGGTGAGTGAGGGGATTGAGTAGACGGAGGAATGAGGGTGATCCGCTCGCTCAATCAATCAAGCACGTCAAGGACGACGTTTGGCAGATGGTAGGTGGGCCGCTGCTGGTGGTGGTGGTGGTGGTGCTGCTGCTGCTGCTACCTCGGCCCAGTGTGTCAGTGATCCCGTCAGCGGCTGAGCTGAGGTGAGCCTTGTTCTGAAGAGTGCGTCGGTCAAGGTTTGTGTGTGTCAGACGGTCGAGTGCTGAAGGTGGTGTGCTCTTCCCTGGCCCTGCTGCCTCGCCTGTCCTTGCGGGCCATTTGACGGAAGTAGCGGCGGGCCCAAGGCACTGGACGGCGTCCAACAAGGTGGCGGGGGGGCGCGGGGGGGGGGGGGAGCACAGGCACAAGGCCATGCATCCAGGGCCCACGCGGCACCGGCCTCTTCGTAAGCAGCCCACACTCCCACACCGCCCCTCGATTCAGCCGGCCCTTTGCAATGACGCGCCTCTGATTGCATTACATGATCCACGCAGGCGGACTTGATCGCTACTTCGGGCCTTGCCTTGCCTTTGCTAAGCTAACACACACCAAGGCGCAGCACAGCACCCCCACTACCCACCTCACACATGGCCGCCACGCCCCTCCTGACCCGCAATCCACGACTGGGAGACACCATGATCAGTAGTGACACCTGCACACCTCCCCGTGTCGCCGCACCCCCGCCGCGAGGAGCCGAGATGTGTCACACTATTCCTCATCGACCTCCGCATGATCCTGCGTACCACTGTTCCAGCTCGGACCAGAACAGCCGCCCAGCCTCTTTGACTTTGGCTTTGACTTTGACTTTGACACAACACCGACAGACTTCTTAGATCCGCTTCCGGCACGGACAGACCGATCTCGCATCATCTCATCACCCCGCTGTGCTAGCAGTCAGCCTGTCAGTCAGTCAGGAGTAGTCAGCAGCACCCGCGTGCCTTGCGTCGGAAATTTTACATTTGTCCGAGCTTGCGTAAGGCAAGGGGTGTGTGGGTAAAGGTGTAGAGGAATAGACAGAGCCATCCTTACTCAACACTGACAGGTGACATGAACCGACCAGAGAGACTCACACGGAGACACTGGCACAGAGGCGGCCAGAAGTCAATGTAAGGCACCAACTCCCCCCCTTTCCCCCTTCACGGCACACCTATTCTCCGACTACGATTCTCGCCCGCATCCCTGACCTGGCTGGATTGCATCCGAAGTGCTGAGCATACCGTCGCTTAGGTTGAACCATGACTAAGTAGCGCCATCTTCACGAACCTTTCCGCTTTTACTCACCACTTCCTCTGACCCTACTCTCTCAAACGGCAGCCGAGGTAGAAGAGAGCAACTTGTAGCAGCGATCCAGACGGATTGAGCAAAGGGCTCACGCGCGCGCACGCCCCTCCCCTGATCTGATTGGATTGGATTGCATCCTGAAGCTCGGTACCGCTTGTAGCTCCGACCGTGCGGCACTGTGCTACTTTCCGCGGGGGGCGTCCACCGCTTGCCTAGTCTCACCTTGCGATCCAGACGGTCAGATGTACTTGCTTCGATGCGAGGTAGAAATTGGTCAGTGGGGTAGGAAGAGGGTTGGGAAGCTCAGATGGCTCTAGGGAAGTAGAGCTGGACAAGGGACTTAGCACAGCCGGCCAATGTCACCCGACTTGGCTGCCGTCTATCCGTCATCTGCCCGTCGCGTCTCACAGCACCTGGCACTGGCCTGAACGCACTTCCAAGCTCACCCAAACAACCCGAGTCCCGCTCTTCCCCCGATCAAACAGAGGCGATCTCTGTCAGTTCTGTGTCCTTCATCTGCCTGACAGGAAGTTGTCCCGCCCTCGCGAAACAGGGTCATTCCTTCGCCCAGCCCATAACCAGGGTCCCGTAGACCGGCCCATTTCCTCGTGCCGGGCAGTGCCAAGGATCGTTTATTGCTCCCGCTTGACAGCCTGCCGGGTCTTTTTAATGGGAAGAATGGCGGGTCTTTTCTTACCTTACCACACCTTGCACCTACAGGCGTAAGGCGTAAGGCGTAGAGCGTAAGGCGTAAGGCGTAAGACGGGCTTCCTTCAGGGCAGCGGGGAGGATTACACTGCATCGTTGACTGGCTAATGAAGCTACTGCCTCTGGCTCTGCCGCTGCCTTGATCGTCTGCCAGAAGAAGACAGGACGGATTCAAGCGGCTCATTCTGTCGTGGCATGGCATGTCATGCCATGTCAGCTCAGCTCACGTCATGTCATATCGGATCCGTACACCAGGCTCGTACAGCGCCGCTACCGCCGATCCTGTTCCTGAAAGTCTGACAGGACACGGGGAGCGTGCGGCGGGGACGGGGGATTCTGTCAGGTGAGCCCAAGGCGATAATTTCCTGCACGATGGACTGGCAGGAGCTGGCGTGGTGTGGATTCCCTTCGAGCATGGTGGCGGAAATGGCAGTGAGCGGCACGAGGGGTCGTAAAACCATACTACGTTACGGGACAAGTATGCCGCCAGACTCGGCATGCACCTGCACGTGTCTTCAGCACTGCTCCGTTGGGACGCTGCGCTCGTCTCCGCTGCTCTCTACATGCCTGTGTCGAAGCATGAATGCCGAGATCCATGGCAGCTGCTCCCGTGTTGAGCCTGCGGAGCTCTCGGGCGTTGTACGACGTCGCGGATCTCACACGGCCCGAACAAGGAGGAGCACCCGTCCCGCTTCCCGCAATCCCATTCGGAGCAAACGTACAGTGGCAAAGTTTGAGGGGTAAGGCGAGCAGAGGAGGTCCTGACTCACGTTACCCCCATTACACGACGAGGCTCGATCGAGGAAAGGGTCAGTAATGCCTGCGAGACTTCTACAGTCAGTACGCTCTTGGAGCGCATAAGAGGTCTAGGCCTGCTCGGCAAACTCATTCGGTAGTAGTCCTTTCGCTCGTTCGCCCAAGGTAAATTTCACCATCCTGGGTTATTCACAATTCGACCTTGGCGGTGTGCAGGACGTCTGTCAATGATTCTGTAGTGCGGCAAGGCGGGCGACATCCCCATCTGCGGGCAACGGTTCTGCACAGATGCGCCGCCTTCGCCAGGGGCGTCTATATACGTTGTGTGTCATTTAGATCTCCTATGATTGCTGCGAATAATAGCGGTTTCGGGGCGGTAGCACAGTGGTAGTTGCGGCAGGTTGCAATTTCGCAAGGTCCCTGTAGGTCACCAGTTCAATCCTGGTTCGCCCCTCCAAACTTTTTGTTGCCTTTTGCGCCATGCCTTTTGGTATGAGTTAGACGCGCGTTGCCTGACGTGAATTTTGTGAGCAGGGGTAGAGCAAGACGACTCAGGTATGCTAGCATAGCATTGAAGATGTGGAAAATTCGTGTGCTCGATATCTACATGTGACTGGGAACCAGCAGCGTGCCTCGGGAGAAACGTCCCGCCCCCCCTGACCCCCTCAGCGTCCCCGATCTAGTCATCTAGCAGCCATCCCCTCTTTCCTCACCCTCTCGTCCACTCCCGACGAGCTGAGCCTTTGTCTCACTACTCAATTCCTGCCGATGAACTGGTAGACGATCCTCCTCACCAGTCCACTGAGGTGGTCCGGACTGCGGGCATAAGTGCCCATGACCAGACTCATACCCACGCTAGTGAGCAGTAGATCTCCTCCGGGTACGAATGGTGCCCATCCCCTTTTCCTCGCAATACTCCAAGCGCTCTCCATTCCCTTTGGCAGGACATACGCCGCCAATTCTGCTCTCCTGCGAGCATGATCGACGAATAGCGATGCGGAAGTTGCGAATCCTGCTAGCCAATGTACGCTTGTTCCCTTTAGGAAAGCGAGGAGCCAAGTTGGGGTAATGGAGGAGAGGTAAGGAGATAGGAGGATACGATCGTGTAGAGAGTGGGCGGCGCAGAATAGGGTTTGGAAAATGATGACAAAGGCGCCTAGGAAGGAGGAAGAGCGAAGGGAACCGAATGCTGAGCGGAGGAAGACGCGCAGCGGGCTGTGAGAGGAGGAGGAGGAGTGGTGGAGAAGTGGACTCGTGGTCAGACAATGGACAAGTGGTATCACAGCAGCTATGCCATCTGAACTCACTTCTTGAGGAATGACCCCGTCCGCAGAAAGACGGCTGGGACAAAGTAGAGGGTCATGTACACCGGCCTGGGTAGGAAAGGCGTAGTGGGTAGTCAGGGCACTGTTTCCCCTCCCTCTCTCTCTCTCCCTTGTCAATTGGACTGCTACTCACAAGATCCACCGCACGACTTCAAAGAAGCGATCAAAGGGGCTCCAGAAGTGGCTACTCTCCCAAGGATGCACCAATGAGCATGGCACCGTCGCTCCCAAGTCTCCCTTTCGAGCCTTTTCTGCCCACTCTGCAATCAGAGCTACATTGTCTGCAGCGATACCTCGACGATTGATCTTGGTCCGTGGGACATGAGGAAACCTCAGAGCTCCACTGGACGACTTTCGTGGGTCGGGAATCTTGCCAGAGGGAAAGTAGGGCTTGAGGACTGCGTCGACGTCGAGTGGTGACTTGTTCGTGATTGCGCGATGTACTGGCAGGGCTGAAGGCGCTATCATCGAGGCGTTTGTGATCCAGTTGATGTAGCCTCGTGGGAGAGTATCCGGAGCATTCTGGAGGAGATTAAGACGAAGAGGAGAGCAAGGGAGAGTGTCGGTTCAGCCTTCACGATGTCTAGCCTCAACCCTGAAGTCTACTCTTGCCTCTCTCTATTCACTCACCAGCCAGGCCCACATGATCTGCCCACAGGCCAGACCAAATGCCAGTACCGCTCCATGGGGGATATTGATGTACTTCTTCTCATGCGCAACATTGTACGTCCCTTCCAGTCCCCTCACCAAGAGCTGCTGAGCCAGACTGACTCTACTATCTTTCGTCTCCACCATGACCGCCACGGCACTGACTGCTCCGGCCACATAGGCATGCCAAATCTTACTGCGCGGATCGCTCATAAAGGCTCGCTTCTTCTGCTTGGACTTAGTCTTGGCCTTGTCCTCTTCGCTCTTGCCCTTGAGCTCCTCGTACCCGCTTCGGGGGGTGGCAGTGCCTGACCGATTGGCGCTGGTGAGGGTGCTCTCGTCTCCACTGCCGTAGTCGCTGCTGTGCGGACGGGGGTCTGTGTTGATGGGTACTGGCTCGGCACGAGGAGGTGTACTTTGCGTGGCCGTGTCCAGTGCGCCTACAGACTGAGACTTCCTAGGCGGCCGTCTAGGCACGGGCGTGATCAGTCGCAGGGAGTTGTGCACGGTCTTGTAGATACTAGCCCAAAGTGCAAACATGAGTGCGAAACGAAAGTTGGGAACGGAAAAGACTGCACTCCGCAAGTCTTTCCCCTTGAGCTTGCGACTTCTTAGACCCTTGATGAGTGCAAGAACGAGCATGATTGTCGCTCTCAATCCATAGGCTAGATTCCAAGCTCGAACTCCACCACGAAAGACGTGAACGGCAAGTCGCTCCCAGTCTCCTGGCAACTTGGCAATCTCATCATGGGGTCTCCACACCTTGTTGCCTACGGACCGACGAATCTCCTTGGAGGGCATGTTGGACAGTTCGTGCAGCCCATGGATGGAGAGGGATCGACGCAGATGCTGGGCTGCCTCTGTGATATTGGGCGTCTGAGGAGCAGACGAGGCGGCAAAGAAGGCCGCAGAGTCTCCACTCTCTTCCTCATCTGAGCTGTCTGCTTGACCATCATTGCTCTGACCCTTGTTGGGTGGCTCGATGGAGGTGAACTTGGGCAGCCGGAGTTGGTTCTTGTTGCGTGGGGGCAGACCAGAGCTGGACGCAGCAGCAGGAGGAGCGGAATCTGCCTCAGACGCAGCTTCGTTGCCCATCTTGAGCAGGTTGAGCCAGAATGGCGAGGAAAAGGCGAGAAGCCAAAGACGGAGCGCAAGAGGATGAAGAAGGGGTCGTTTGAAGAAAGAGAAGGAAGAGAAGCAGCAATACAGCAGACAGTGGTACAAGGACCCTTCGTCTTTCCGGCGCCCCCGTATGTGCGGGGTAGCGCCCCTTGCCCTGCGAGGCGGAACCGGGCCCCGGCTCACATCGGCGCGCCGTGGTGCATCTGCCCGCTCCGCACCCGCCCTGGCCCCAACGCTTTTTCCCAATGGATGCCGCGTGAGAGCGCACCGAGGGAAAAGTCCCAAGGCCCGAGAGGGAGAGTCAGGGAGAGAGTGCAAGTCAAAGGGGAGCAAGCTCAGGAGGGGGGCCAAAGGGCAATAGCAGAGGGCATCAAAGCATCGCAGCGGCAAAGTAATCGCACATCGTTACCCGAAGCATTCATGGTATCTCGCTCGCTCATTTTCGGGGTTGCACGACGATGACTGCACCGAGGCTGACAGGCTGCACGCTCCACTCGCTCGCGTACCACGCGTTTCTCCATCCATCACACAGAAGACGGTCAAAGGGGAAAAAGAACATCATCATTTCGCATCTTGCTCGACCTGAGCTTGGACCTGGTCTTGAACAAGTGCCAGTCGTAAAGAGGGGGGACAGGAAACAAAACAAGGGGAGGTAACCCTGAACGGGGCGTACATCGGAAAGTCGATTTCTGCTTCTCACTACTACTTCTCTCGAAACTCGTGTCTCGCTTTCGTGACTACTTCGGCTCTTCTCTCTGTCTCGTCTTTATGGTCTCGCTTCTCTTGAGACTTGCCGCCACGACGGCTCGCTGCGTCGCTACATGTACCACTGGGTACTGGCAAATTCCTTGTTGCGGTTGATGCTCCTCATCAACTGACCAGAGTCTGGCTCGCCCAGCTCAGACTCTCTCTGCAAGGCAGTGGTAGTCGAGTCCGAGTAAGACGTAGCCGTCTCGCTCATTGCATCAGAATACATGAGCGTGCGGCCCTTTTCGGCCAAGATGTCGGCATAGTAGGCAGGGGGGACCAGAGAGACTGATCGCGTAGCTCGGGCGTAGGTGTACGACAAGGAGTTGATTGTTCGTTGAAGCGCATCAGAGGTGAACTTGGCGTCATTCTGCAGGACGACGTATCGAGTGGGCCTGGCCGTTCCGATGAGTCCAGCATGGGCTTGCAAGAAGAACTCGAAACCGTAAGGGTGGACGACGTCGGTGTCGACTACGGTACCAGCAGGGAGGTTGCCTGATCGGTCGGTGTCGCCCTCATTCTTGGCCATGAATCGGATGTGATGTCGCTTCATACAGACGATGTAGGTCAGAGGAATCGTCTTGCGAGGATCGATGGAGGCGACTGCTTCCTGGATGGCTTGCGCCTCCTGCTGACGAGCCATTGCCCACTGGCCTTCAGAGACTCCATCTCGGAACATGATGATGGAAGCTGGCAACTGACCCTTGTTGGCACCAGCCCAGTGCTTGAGATGCTCAGTAGCCATTTCTTTCATCTGAAGAATGGCTTCCTGAGACTTGCCACCTCGACTGTGGCGCTGCGCTCGCAGCTCGGCGTGGTATTTGGATCGCTTGCCATCCATGGTAGCAACGCAAGCGGCAATGGAGAGCTGTGAAGAGCCAGGTGGTCCATGGGAGCAGTCGGCGCCCATGATCATCGTCTGAGGGCCGAGGCTTGGCAAGTCATTCTGGCTCTCTACGGCGTGATTGTGGCCTCCAAGCTTGACATTGACTTTCATGGCGACGTTGGCAGCGTACTGCGCTTGACCTTTGGCATTCAAGGCCTTTCTGGCCAGCATACACTGAGAAGCGACGGGACTTGGAAGCTCGCAGATTGCGATGCGCTTAATGGCAGCATAGAGGTCCGCGTCTCCATCTACGAGGCAGACAAAGAGCTGAGGGGGAGGTGCCTGAGGTCCACCGGCAATGACCTTGGCGGCTTTGCCAGCCCTCTCGAACGTGGCCTTGACACTGTCCGCCGTTCCAGGGGCAGAATCGATGTGTGGAGGCTTGTTGACGACCATGCCTACTTCACGAAGAGCAGCGGTGAACATTTGAGCGAACTCGACGCAGGCCTGAGGTGGCGTGCGGGTAAAGTTGATCAAGCACCAAGTTGTGAGGGCTTTGCCGGGAACGCAGAACTTGGCGTTACGCAAGTTCCATCCGCCAGAGGCGACAGAGGGCTTTGAGCTACCCTTGCCGTACGAGACTTGAGGCGGAGGAAGGACACGACCTTCAACCTCTACAGGAGTAGGAGCGACGCCGACTCCCCAAGACGAGAGTCGAGCGGAAGCGTCGAAGTTGAGCTCGTTGCGCCAGTTCTGAACTGTCTTGGCCTTCTCAGAAGGCCTCTGACGACTCTCGTCGATCATAGCAGCGGTCATGGCTGGGGTGAGCTTGCGAGGTGGGAGTGCAATGGGCTGAACCTCAAGACACTCCATAGGGACTTTAGCTCCGCCGCTGAGCTCGACCAGAGGAAGATCAGGATACTTGACAGTATAGCCGTACTTTGTCTTCAGATAGTCGATGACTCGAATCTGCTTGCCGTCTTGCTCGAAAGTCTCTTCACGAGCAGGTCGAGGGGAGAAGCCTACAGTTGCACAGACGGAAGAAAAATGTCAGTGGCTGTACTCATCATCATCGTCATCGTGAGGCAAACGGCAAAGCGAAAGGCGAAGCCCCGCAAACCTGCTCTCGCGATCAACTCACCCTTGAAGGTCTCCAACTTTGAGGTAGTACGATGCGTTGGGCGAAGTTTGGCATTCTTGAAGCGCTGTGAGATGGTTGTAAGAAGGTTGATGTCGAGTGGGTCAGCAGTCGTCTTGGAATACCAACAGCTTCGATCTGTAGGCTGCTCACCTTTCGTAGCTCTTGCATCTGCATTGGTCGGAGAGAGCTCAGAGCACTTCCACCACCACCGCCGCCGCCACCACCACCGCCGTAGCCACCTCCCATAGGAGGACCTCCTCGGCCTCGGAAGCCGCCACGGCCACCACGGTCTCCACCTCGGAAACCTCCTCTGTCACCGCCTCTGCCACCGCCACGGAAGCCACCTCCACCACCTCCGCCTCCATCGAGGCCCAGGATGGCGGCAGAAACGTCGATGAGACTGCCGGATCGAAGGAATGCGGCAAAGGCAGCGTCGATGTTGACTACCATCCCAGACTGAGTGGGTCGAACGGATTGGAAGCTGAATATTGAACGGAGCAGAAATGGAGAGTGAGTGTCAGCTCTACGACTCGCTTCAGACGTAGTCACTGAGCTGTGAGCTACATCGACACTCACAATCCTTTCCAGATGGCTGCTCCACCTGGAATGTTGACCGAGTTTGCTGGGTTGAAGAAGCGTCGACCACCGGCGCCGTGCACTTTGTACCTTTCTGCGGGGTCGTGGCAGAGCAGCTAAGACGAAAGAGACGAGTACGATGATGGTCGGTAAAGAGTGGAGAAGAGGTGACGGCGCTGTCAGTGATCAGCTACGTCACGGTGTGCTTGAGCTAATCTATGCTCGAGAGTACTCACGACTTGAAGAGCCTGAATGCTGTTAGTGACACTGTTGGAAAGGTGGGGACGAAGGCAGAGATGGTGATGGTCAGTAGATGAGGTAGTCGATCACTCTCTAGTATCCTCTCGCACTGGACACTTACATCTCCGGGATGGAGATACCAGTGGCTCGAATGATGTCTGGGTCGGCAGCGCAGAACTTGGACAGTGTCGAAGCGTCGATTTCGTTGACGAGCTGCATGGTGACCTTGAACTTGCGTCGAGGATCTCGCTCAGAGGTGTCTCCAGGTGCTGACTCCTTCTTTGGAAGAGAGATGATCCAGCTGAACTCGCCTTGAAAGGGAAGAGCCTTTGGAGTGTATGCGTTGCGTCTGCCATCGAAGGCGATGGAGGTGACGTGCTCTTGCTGGAGGACATTGGAAGCGTCGGCTACGGCATCCTTCAGCGCAAGGGCGTACACCTCTCGTAGAAGAGTAATGGGTAGCTTCCTCTCATTGCGAGCAGTGGCTGCCTTTCCAGTGAGAGGAACGTCATCGGACGCGTCGCGATAAGGGTCGATGACCGTGTCGTAGTGGTATACTGTCATCTCAAAAGGTGTAGGTCGAGGTCTTCCGCCTGCTGGTCCAGCTCCACGAGCTCCTTGCTTGATGGCAGCGCCGCCTCGATTAGGACCTGCGACGCCTTTGTTCTTGCCAAGGGATAGTGCAAAGACATTGGACCTGAGAGGGACTTTGCGGCCTTGAGTACCTCCCTGATCAGGTCGAGCAGCGAGATCTGAAGAGGGCGATGAGAAGTTGTGAAGAGTCACAGCGTCAGTGAGTGAGATCGAGGAGTGATGGAAGCCATCTGCGCTGTGACTGGCGTGTACGTACCAAGGAGGGTAATGCTCTGAATCTCAGAGATCCTGTGCTGCTCTTCGATCTCTCTCTGCCTGTCGAGGGTGAGTGTGCCCATTGCCTGTGTCGTGTGCAGGGGAAAGTGGGTAAAGAGGCAGTGGGAAGGGGAAGAGAGGGTCAGTCACATGGTCAGGTTAGAGGTGGACTGTGTAGCTTCGTTGCATAACTGTCTGTCTGTCCACTTCTGCCGTGGTGGTGATCTACACTCACCTGAGCAATGGCGTCGGCGCTCAACTCTGGCTGGATGACCATGTTGATTGCTCAGCACTAGCCAGTGCGAGGCTCGAAGGTGTGAGAAGCGATGGGTGGAGAAAGGCAACTCTGCCGGGAGCAGGTCCAGGTGCAGGTGTAGGCGATGTGGGGCTGTGGAGGAAGGGTATTAGAGGGTGAGAGGGGGAGGTAAGTGAGGGTGGTGGTGGTGAGAAGGGAAGGAGAGAATGAGGGATGTGGACGTGGGAGTGCGACGTCTTCTTCTATTGCAGAGGGAATCACCACTCGTCAGACTTACGATTGCTCCCACACACTCACTCATCAGACAAGAGGAATTCTACTCCGGGTTGCACGCGAACATAGGCACAAGCAGATGTGCACGGGCGTCAAGTCAATTTCCCCGCGACGCGGCACCAGAGCAGTGTCCACGGAAAGGAGGGCAGACGCGATTCGGGTCGTACCTTTGAACCTTCGGGTGATAATGAGGGTCAGCAACCATGATCACGACTAAGGAGGCGCGAGGGGAGAGGCAGAGGGCAGAGAGTAGCAGGAACAAGGCAGCAGCAAAGGGCGCAAGAATACAAGCTACACTTCAAACGGAGATTACGTAGTGGCAAAGTGCAAAGATGTGATGAGCAGAGTGATACAGAGGAAGAGACGTACACTGGGAGTGTAAGCAGCGGCAGCAGCAGCAGCAATGAGCTGGTGAGGAGTACCTCACCGATCTGGGCAACAGGGCAAAAGTCTGGGCATGGGGAAGCAATCCTCACTCACTCTGATTGGATGAACCATCATCGGCGAATCCGCCCCGTTGCTGCGATGCCCTTGGCCCTCTGCTTCGGCATTTGGTAGAGGGCAAAGGCGAAACGAACAAATCACCAGCAAAGAGGCATCGCCCTTCCTGACGATCTTCACAGACAAGTCTTCGTAGCAAAGGGTGTAGCAAAGGGTAAGGCGAGGAGGGAATGTGAGCCAAGACCACTCGACTGACTGTAGCGTGCTGTGACTTGCCATGTGGCCCAAGCGCAAGGGCCAAGCGAGCGGAAGCGGATGGAGGCCGCCCCTCGTGGTCAAGGCAGTCAGTCAGTAGACTAGCAGCTGCCTCCGCCCTGATTCCCCCACTGCGACTGCTACTCACCCATCGCAGCGCAGCCATGGCGGCAGCGACAAAGGCCAGAACATCCAAGGAGGGCAATGCCAACAGCAGCAGCAGCACCTCGTATCCCATTTACCTCGCACCCAAGCATGCCTCTTCTTCTGCCTCTTCCTCCCGTGCTGGAGTATACGCATTGCAATGTGAGTGCATCATGGGGGAAACACACCTCTGCCTGTGACACTGGCTGACAGTTCCTCTCCCACACTTTCCTCCTGCTGTTAGTCCCCTTCTTACCTTCTCTGACAATGACCAAGAATACCGCACCCCACTACGGCATCCTCCACTCCCCCGCGTCCACATCCACATCGACCGCCTCATCCTCCTCATCTGCTCCACCGCCTCAACACCTCTTAGAGTTCCCCCCGCGGGGCACAGCTTCCGCCTCGGCACAAGCAGCACACATCTACAATGTCCAATCCAGCAGCTCAGTCCCCGCTGATGCACTCTCCGAAACAGCAGCAGCAAGAGGGCCTCCTCCGAATGGCTACTCGGACGTCCTTCTGGTATGGTCAGAGGCACGACAGGCCTACATCCTCGAGCCTGTCCGATCTACTCTGCTGCTGCGTCTCGAAAAGGCAAGACGAGCCGCGGGCACAAGGGCAAAGGAGCTGTTGAGCCGCTTGCCCGACTCGACCACGGAAAATGGACTAGCAGCTCAGGAAGAGCAAGTTGCGAGGGGAGTCAAGCGCCGTCGGTTGAGCAGACTTGGTGCAAAGGAAGAGGACAAGGACCTACCGTTGAGGAGAGCGCCGGGAGACACTCTGCGCAGCGATGATGTAGCTGAGGATACATTAGCCCTACCGCTTTCAAGGTCTGGTGGAGACGGGGACAGGACAAAGGCACAGACGCCCATCATGCACTCTTCCCAGCGGCGGGCAGCCAGTCCAGCACAGCAAGTCGAACATCCGTCTACCTCTCCAGGGGTTGAGGCTCGCGGCCTCGCAAGCCCAGTAGGCTTGGGTCTGACTACTACTCAGGTCGACGGAGACGACGACGATGACGAAGCTGCTCGTGCTCTGGAGTTGGAGTTCGAAGCGGCCATGGACACCGATGACTTCAAGGCATCAGCGGCCACAACCACAGTCAAGTCGCACTCTCCCTCTTCTCCTCCTCAAGCACACTCTCCTACCAAGCTGGACCTGCAACAATCCCTGGTAACGCCCCTGACGCCCACGCTCACAAAGGCCAGCAGCACTGGCGGGGCTGCCTCTGCCCCTGCCGGTGCTGGTGCTCCCACTACTGCCGCCGGCGCCGTCACTTCTCCCCCTCCTCTCTCCTCCTCTTCGGCCAGCCTAGCCGGTGCTACACAGGGTTCAAGCACAACGGCCAATAGATGGAAGGCCTCTTGGCAACCTATGGCCTATAGTGGGAGTAATGCTGGGAATGGTCAGCCTTCCCAGTATGATGATGACGACGATGATGATGAGGAAGAGGATGATGAGGACGATGAAGAAGAGGATGATGATGAAGAGGAAGAGGAAGCTGAAGGGGGCAGTGAGGATCTTGATGAGTTTGCTCGATTGCTCGAGGAGGAACTTGCTGGTGCTGGGGACTGAGGAAGAGGAGGCGGGGGTGGGCGAGCCATCCATGAGGGAAGAGACACTATGTACATATGCTTCACTCAATCCCCATGTCCACCCTCTCGACTTCCTATCCACCAACGCTCGCAATCACACCAGGAACACGCATATGTTGGGCTAAAGAATGTGCGTTGCTTTTTTGAATTGGATTGGTGGTGCAAGTAAGATGGGAAAGCAAAAAAGACACCAAGTGGCGACGATGGCGAACGAGCGTAGACCCCAGTGAAGGCACAAGAGATATTAACAAGACGAGGCACAGGAAAAGGTGGGTTGGTAAAGGTCGAGAGCGGATCAGATCCGACAGTCGGGAATAAGAAGTCAAAAGATGGTGCATGTGTGTGTGTGGGTGTGTTGACTACGATCCAATGCGGTGGGCGAGGGAGAGTCCATATGAGGGGGAATTTGGCGGATAGGCTAACGAGCGATGGAGTGGAGCACTGATGCGCTTACTCGTCGTCCTCCATGTCGTCAAAGGACTGGATGCTTCGCCTGTAAGGAGTGTGGATAGCCTTGCCAGTAGAGATGGTGGCGTGGCTGACACAGTTCGACGACTTGCCGGCCTTCTGAGCAGCGGGAGTGTGGGCCTGACCCTGGTAGAAGGTAGAGCCAGAGTAGACACCTGGCCACTCTCCGTCTGCAGCATCACACTGAGAGAAGCCCTTTCCGTAGTTTCCAGGGTGGTTCCACTGAGATCCCATGACATCGTAGATGTGAGGGCACCACTCGGTAGCGTAGTCTACATCGAAGCAAGCTCGGAAAGAGAACTCGGTGGCGCTCATGAAGTTGGACCACTCGTGGAGTTGAGTCCAGCCAGACTTGTAAGGGTTAGAGCGAGTAAAGACGAGACCACCGACGGGGTTGCCTTCACCGGTAGCTCCGTGAGGGTCGAGCTCACCTCCCTCGTCACCAGACTGTACGTGCATGCTGGTGAAGTCTCCGTAACCAGTGACCTGGAGGAAGTTGGCAGTCTTGACAAAGTGAGCCCTCTTGATGGTGCCATCGGGGATGAGCCTGGTACCGTAACCGCTCTTCATGCAGTAGGAGACGACCTTGGCCTCTTCGTCACCAATGGTCTTGCTGCCAGAGGAAGGAGCCCAGAGACAGAAGTCGTGGATGGAGTTGATGAAGACGTTCTGGCACATCGACGACTGAGAAGAAGCGCCGTACTTGGTGCACTTGTTGGTGCCGACCTGGCCGGACTCGGAGTGGTTGGGCAAGCTAGAGACCTGGTAGGTGGGCTTGCTGGGGGTGTAGGCGGCAGCGCCCTGCAGAGTAGAGGCCACGAGGGCAGCGACGACAGCAATCTTGGAGTACATCTTGTGTGTGTGTGTGTGTGTGAGTGTAAAGAGTAAGGGCTTGAGAGCGAGTGAAGAGCAAGTGCAAGCTTTGAGCGAAGGAGGAAGCGAGAGTGGGAACGTAAGTGTCCGATAAGGGCAAGAGAGTGTGGGTACCTTGTAAAGTAGAGAAGGAGTGAGGAAGAGGAGAGACGAGAATTGGTTTGATGAGAGAGAAGAAAGAGGAGGGGAGGACTGAGCGAGGAGGAGGGGTCTATATATGAAAGGCTCGACCACCCAGGACGGCAGGCGAAAGGGTCAGGGGTGGGGTGGAGAGGCCCAGACAGGCAACAACAGACCAATGGCTGACCCCAGTCCTCGGCTGAGGGGCAGTCACCCAGCGGGGTACCGTGAAATGTCGCTGCAGCCTGCAGTCCCATGCCGGCGGAGCAGCGAGGTCGGGTATGACCCTCTTCCACGCCTCCTCTTCTGTCTGACTGCTCATCCGCCTCGAGGGGGCTCATCTCGGCTACATGGGTGAAGGCGGTCGGCTGGGCGGTGGGCCAAAGTGTGTTGACGCCAGTCTACAGATTGCCTGCATTCCTAGTGTTTTTCCAGCGGGGTGGGGTGTGTGAGACTAGAGTTGGAACCCCTCTGTGCTTCCAGCAGTGACGCACGATCCGCCCCGCCGCCGGTTCGAGGGGAGGAGGGGACCACCCCTCTGTCTACTTGGCCTGCCCTCCACGATCCGAGTGGCGACGTGCAGGTCAGAGGATTGTGATTCTCTAAGCCTTGTCTGACCCATCACTGAGCGGTGTCCACTCCTCTGGTGCCTTGGCGCAGGCGTTCACCGGAAGTCCAGCGACCATCTACCCCGGCGGCTTGGGTCTCCGCTTGAATGTGACAGAACAATCGAAGCCTCTTTTCTCTGCCCTGCTCGCTTCTCCGACGCCAGCCACCGGCGCGGGGGCAGGCCAAGAGAGGCAACACCCCTCTCCTCGTGCCTCCGACATTCCGCGCGGCTGGGCAGGGCAGGAGCTTAGCGGCCCGATTGGCCAAATGCCCAAGGCAAAAGGTAGAGCCAATTCAAGGCTCGCACGCTGCACCCATACCCTTGAGCTTGCCCCCATGTTCCATATGTGAGACACTCCACACCCGATGCCAGACACCAAAGCCGTTCCGAGTTCCCACCACTGAAAACAACCCAATCAGCGCGCGAGAGAGGGTCAAGACTCATCGAGTTGGACCGCCCCGCTCGATGACCGGACCGAGGGCGACGGCGTGCATCGATCCCCCCCACACAGCCCACCCATCGTGGGAGTCCTTTGTGCAAGTGCAGAGGTGCCTGAGAAACAATGCAGAGGCGATCATGACGACCTTTTGTGTGTGAGTGTACGAATGCAGCAGGTGCTGCAGAGAAGAAACAGATGGACGGGGTACGCGGCAGAATACGGCTTGGACCCTTTGCCGTTACCTGCGTCACTGCAGATGTGACTCCTCGTCTGCTTGGCTTGCCGTGCACCATGCCGAGTGCTTGCCGATGGCTGCTCTGTATTACAGCTCTCCAAGGACCCACTGCACGTGACTACCACGTTGCAAGGCCGGGCAATCTGTCGCCGCTCCAATGCATAGCGTAAAGGTGATAGCGCCCTCACTATCTTCCGACGGCGAAAGCTCCGGTCAAAATCGTGATGGGTGTCACTCGTCAATACAAGGTGGGAAGTCTGTCTTCGAATTGGCTAGATTAACGTACAACATGTCAAGGCAGAGTCGGCGAGTCGGAGGCGAGAGGTTGGGCAAGAGGCTAGATGATGGCGGGACCATGCTCAATCTCGTAAAGGTCTGCGCTCGCAGAGTAGCCACGATAGCGCTTGGTAGAATCGTCAAGCTCACTGTTCAACGATTATTCTTCTCGGAGAAGTTCGAAGAGGAATTCAAAGAGCAGGATCGACCAATCAAGGGTAGTCGCAGCCGGGAGTGCCTGAAGGTGGCGCTATGTTTCGCAGTCCTGCGAGGGCTGATCTGAGTCTCACGATTGCTGTCGAGCAGATCATCTGAAAGCAAGGTCAAGGTTGCTCACTTCCAGACGTTTTCATCGTTGGAAGGTCGTTCAATCACCAGCGGGCAACGTTACGGCTGATGGCACTTAGACTTGACTTGAGAGGGCCTGACAGTAGTCAGAGTCCAAAGGAACGAAAGTGGGCGGAGCTACCGTCGCAGGCAGATCATTGGAGGCTGAGGATGAGGCAGATCGGCGAGGAGCAGGATTTGCAGTGCCGAGGGAGTGGGCCTGAAGGCTGAATGTACAGAGTTGCTTGCGCTTTGACAGAGGCTTGCGCTTCGAGAGGGTGCGTGAAGGGAGTGGGATTCGTATCTGTAAGTCTCTGCTTGTGACTATACTTGAGTGACCCACGACAAAGTGTGTACCACCAGCGTCGTGCTGACAGATCAGGGTGGAGGTGATCAGGGACGGGACATGACTCGTCGACCACTGACATCACACCACGAAGACTGGGCAGGTACTCGGTCTCTGAGATCAGCCTTGTTGAACTCATCACATCACAGTTGCTACCAACAAAGACTGACGCTTATGTCCGTGTGTGCTCGGCGGAATGGTTCCTGAGTCGTCCGTGCACCCATGTTGCTCCGAAGCACACCGGTTGCTGCGTCGAGGCCGCGACCCCTCGCAGCATTGCTTGACCGCCCGAAGCTCAACTCCATCGTGAAAGAGCGATAGCCAACGCTAGTCAGGTCGCTCAGCTCTCGTTGATCAGCGCGCCTAATGAAACATAACCTCCTCAATGCACCATGGGAACAGTCGGGTGATACAGCCACTTCGGCGTCACGGTCTTGGCGAGGTCTCTATAGCGGCCCGTCTTTGCCTTTGCTACTGCAATCCCGTTCCCAAGCTCGTACCTTTGCCACCCTCGGACACCAGCCGCCGGTGCCTGCTGAGTCAATTTGCATCCTAACGATGAGGTCACTGCCACTGCGCGTACCCTTTTTCTTTACTCTGCCGTCCATCCTTCGCCCTTCTTTAAAGTACTTAAGGGAGGCCAGATGTCGCAGTCTCACTCTCTTGCCTCCTCCATCTCCTCACCATCTTCTCGATCGAGTCAGACCCTCAGGCACTGTCCCCACACTTCCTTCGCTACCCTAAACTCTACTCAAGCCTCATTTCTTAGTCGACCTCCATCCTGACTTGCATCTGGCACCCTTCTACCGTACATAGCTGTCTCTCGTCCAGCCCCTTCGCTACTGAAGCACGAGCATCCTCACTGTGCTGGCCACAAGAGTCTACATTCTCCTTGACACCGACGATCATGGACAATGACACTGAGGACCACGTCGAGGTGAGTACTAACGAAGAGGTACACATAAGAGGAGGCCGAAGGGGTATCATACAGTCAAGCTGACCTTCCACCACTACCTTATCTTCTTCTCTCTTCAATATCGTCCATTCACAGATACTACCTCGATACAGAGGCATCGCTGATCATCAGTCATACTTTCTCCAAGGTCGCATGACTCCTTCTTCGACATCCATCGACACTGAGTCACACATCGAGGTGAGTATTGACAGTGCATATGCAATGCACGCTACCCGGGAGTGTGACCTGTATGATGCTGATCATCCTCTCACTCTGCCTTGACCTGTCTCATCGTCCACTACAGAGCTTACCCCACTCGGTCTTCTGTCGGTGATGCTTCACTAAAGGCCCCTTGCTGTCTCTCTATCGGATCAACAACCAGGTGGGTGTCTAAGGCTGAGCGATTGTCCCGCCACGCTGTGAATGCTCAGCTGACACCATAATCCCTTCGTTCAGTTACATCGCACTTCATAAACGTAGGGATAGCTTACTGCAAATTCGTTGAGCCATCATCTGGACCAATACTAGGTGAGTACTCATCTTTAATAGGCATCTTCCTGCTGAGCGACGCTTCAGCTCACACTTCAGCTCACCATGCTTTTGACAGTGTAGGATACTTGATCGGATACTGGCTACAAAGGTATCAGCCAATAAGGCCTCGAGCAGATTAAGAGCCCTCGGACACTGGACTGGAGCATACTTGGGCCTTAGACCTTCCTCAACGGCTGCTGACCTAGATGATTTCGTCAAGAAGGCTTTTGAGGTTGCACTAAGAATAGCAAATCGCTTGGATGCTCGTCCCACTGGCTCCTCCTGCTGCCATTCTGCAGCGCTGCCTAACATTCCTCAATGCACTTGCACCTGGAGCCTCCGATCCATCAGGAGCTGCTACATCTATGCACCTACAATGCCGGCAACAGCGGCAGTACTGGCAACCAGTACATAAGAGTGAAAGACCATCATCCTCGACGAGAACGAGTGCAGAGACATCGACAGGATTTTGGGATCCGTGGTCTTATTGTATGCTCGCAAGTGGCTGCTTCTTCTATCACGCACTATCGTCTAGGCCACGCTGGACGCCTTCGAGGCAGCTCATCCTGTCCAACGAGAACGGGTGAGGGCCGCCAGAGAGCTGCTCAACCAGAGGTCCTTCCGATACGTTGGCATCTGTGTGGACGGAGAGCCTTACTACCGCTTGCAGCACGACGGCACGAATGCCAATGCTCGAGCAGCAGCAGGTACTACCACTCGCCTCCTTAACTTCATGAGAGAGTTTGCCCCTGCTGATGAATGGAGGACCTACGCTATCTGTGGCATCCAGGTAGAGGTGCACCGTCCTCAGAGCATGCCGCTGGACGACATGCTCGACGACTGTGGATGGGCAAGATTGGCAGAGACCATGAGAGCAGCAACGGCAGCAACGGCAGCAGTAGAGGGGCTGACGCCGATCCCTCTGAACTTCTCCAGGACTATGATTCTGAAGAAGGCCAATGCCGAGGTCGCGCCGATAGAGGCCGCTTTGGCTCACTGCTCGTCACTCGGCAGTGCGACTCTCAACTCGGCCACTTACGGGGGCCTTGACACACTCTGCCCTCCCGTCGTCGTCCCTGCTCAGGTGATAGCATTGCGTGATGAAGTTGCCAGGGCAATCGGTTCCATAAGGGCTGCAGACCAAGCGTTCGACCTACGAGTCCTGGCTAGAGCACGGGAACTCTACCCAATCGCCGCCGGCGCTCTAGAGGTTACCATGTCCCCTCAAGTGCTCGCTGCTTCTGCTCTATATGCTGCGGTGCCTGGGAGAGCCTTGCACATCCTCAAGGACATCACCCTGGAGGACTTGCAGGGCCAAGCGACTCGCTTCGGACCCTTTGCTGGACCCGGGTTTCCTTCAAGAGCGCCATGGCTTGGGCGACAGAGAGCAGCAATAATGACAACGACAACGGCAGCAGCAGCAACGGCGACGGCAGCGACAATGACAGCAATAGCATCAGCAGCGTCAGTAGCGTCAGTAGCGTCAGCAGCGTCAGCAGCGACAGCAACGACAGCAACGACAGCAACGACAGCAACGACAGCAACGACAGCAACGACAGCAACGACGACAACGGCAGCAGCAGCACCAATAGAGTCAACACGCCCGCCGCGTCCAACGATGCCACCACCAGCACCGCTAGAGCCAGCATCACCCCCAGGACCGCCACGCAGACCGAGCTGGCCACTCTTCAAGCCCTCGGAGCAAGCGCAGAACTGTTCCCACTGAACAGGAGGCAGAGGAGCGCCGAACTACTGCTCTTCTGTGCTCTGCTGCGGAACCTGGCTCTCGCCCGTGAAGAGCACTACGGGCCTCAAGTGCTCGTTTTGCACTCTGCACTGGTGCACCAGTGCTTGGTGGTCCGCCGTGGGATGTCCTCTCGGCTGCCTCGGCCCGTATTCCCGGTCAACGCCACGTTGAGGTCTCTGGCGACACGCAACCTCCTTCGCCTGGCAGGCACTCTGCACGTCGTCGAGGTGGGAGAGGGCCACAATGCAGCAATTGTGCTTTTTCACGCTGGCGTCATAAAGTACAATGGCGACCATGTGCTTCGAGCTGTCCTCCACGTGCTGTGCGGTCTTTCCTGCCTCAAGGTCCTCCTGCTCTGCGATCATGCAGAGCGAGCAACGAGCGCGAGAGAGGCGGTCGTTGCTACGCAGGCAGCTTCCGAGGCGATGGGACTCGAGGCGGTGCTGGCAGAGTGGCGAACCTGTGCCGCCGACCGGTACGGTGCTCTGGTCTCCCTACAAAATGCACCGGGCAGACGACGAGCGTTGGAGGTGACGGATCAGGAGCTGTGGAATCGAGAGGTCAGACTCTATCGAGCTGGCCAGCGCCGACACGCCACTCCCCGCGCCTACCTCAATGACATCACCGCCGAAGATCGAGAGCCCCAAATTACCTCGATCCTTGAGCGGACGGGCGGCACGCTGCGAGGACTATACCTCCCGGCCCACATTGACCGGAATGCAGTCGATGAGGCTGCAGCGGTCGAAGCATGGATCGTGTGGTGGCGAGGGCTCCGGGTAGGGATCTCTGCTCAGCAAGCCGCTGCTGCTACTCGGGTGGACGAGCCGGCGAGGAGAGCAAGTATAGCGGAGAATGTGGTGACGGCGGCCAGGATCGCTCGCGTGCGAGGAGCAAGTGGCGAAGGAACCTTTTACGGCGCCATCAGTCCTGCTCAGGCATGCCTAGACCTGGCTTGGACCTTCCGGTTGTTCGGCTCGTGGATGCCGCACACCTGGTACCACCGCCGACTCTGTAATGAGTCTGCCATTGTGCGGATCCAGCAAGGCAACTTCATCCACCTCTGCTTTGAGGGGGATGCCTGTAGAGACCCAGAGGATGCTCGATTCAAGCGTCGCCAGCTGTACTGTCCGTGGCAAGTCAAGTACCTTGACCGTTTCGACTTGCTCACCTACGAAGATGTCCCCGAACAAGATCAGGACTTGATCATCAGCGAAGACGTAGTCTTCAATGAACAGGGCGATCGCATCTTCTGCTGGAGGCTTGGTCGGAGTGGTCTGCTGGAGGCTCTGCTGGACGAACGCCGCCTGCCCATGGCAGACGTTATGGCCCTCGTCGGGAGGGCAAGCGACGCCAGGAGGGATGTCTTCCGCTGGCCGGTGCTCGTGGACATGCACGGCAGGCGGAAGACCGGTGCCATGATGCTGTCCGAGCAGGTCGTCTCTTCGATGTGCTCCCGACTTGCCGATTAGCAGATCAACGCAGGAAGCTTCACAACGGCTCTGTAAGCCAGAGGGAGAAATGAGAGCGGATCACCGAGCGACAATAGCTGTAAAGCGGCAAAATGAGAGCGATCTTAGTCTCCCAGCCCTGTACTTTCACCCTTGTATCGTAGAGTGAGCCACAGACACACATAGAGAAATGAAGGAGCTTGTCAGCACTATGAAGAAATACTTTGCGATCACCGTATCGTCCAACAACAGCTCCCGACGTGACGTGCGACTGGAAGGTTGGTGCACTTGCTCGTGACATCCACTTGACATTGGCAGGCACGCATTGGCAGTGTACCGGTGACATCATACCCGTGCGAGCGTCCCCTACTGCTTTTTTCCCGCCGCAATGTGCTTTCGACCTCTCACCACCTTCTCAGCGCAGCATGTATGTTGTCTTCAGCCTCGTCGTTCCTCACCTGAGGCCCCTGGCCCAAGAAGTGTTGGCAAATCGAGCACAGGCGTGCTCAAAGTGCGAGCCGCACTGTCAGCCGTTCTGACTTACAGAGCTACGACTGCATCGGTGGCCAGTGCGCAGCCGCGACTCGGGAGCGGTAGCCCTCGTACACGTCGCGAGATTGGACGAGCAATCACAAATCAGCGGTAAATCCGCTCTAAGGCGCCATGGGGCAGTGGTCTACGACGGGCAACACTCTGAACAGGCAATTTTCCAGAAAGGTCTCTCCAGCGCAAAGGTTTATATACCTTGACCCGACCGAAGCAATCACAAATCAGCGGTAAATCCGCTCTAAGGCGCCATGGGACAGTGGTCTACTCCGGAAGATTAGAATGAATTGTATCATACTAACCCATCTTCTCCGCTCTGCGGGCGCAGGTTCGAATCCTGCTGGCGTCGCTTCGTTTTGTTTTTGCTCTTCTGGGCCTTGCATAGGACTCTTTTGGTGCATTGGCAGCCCAGAAGAGTGCTGCGAAGATGGGAGATGCTGGGACATGCGGATGCCCGGCTCTTGGGCGGCCCGCCCCTGGATTTTTTATTCTCCCGCTTCCGCAACGACGCCACGCGAATTATTTCTCGTCCTTCCGCCCGGCCGCTCACGGGCGTCACCTCGCGTCACCTCTACCGACCTACGCAGCTAGCTGGACCACCTCGCCCGCCTGCTCGTCCACTCCTTGATCGGTATGGCATTCTCATTCGGCTTCTCTGCAGAGGAGGAAGAGCTAGATGGCCTCGAGCAAGAAGGATCGTTCTCTGCTAGCACTGCTGCCGCTGCTGCAACCACCTCGCCGCCCAGAGTCCCCTCGGTATCGCTCTCCCTGACCTCTCTCCTGTCATGGCTGCCGGAGCGACTCTCCTACTCGACGGTCAAGGTGGGCGGGATCACTCTCCCGCGTAGAGACCTCTTTGATGCACGCTTTCAGATGGTATGCGAGGGGGAAGAGGCGATTGGGGTGGAGAGTGATCTGATACCTGGCCAGTACGAGGGTGAGTGTGCGAGATGGCAGAGCTCACCATCAGTGCTGCGTTGCAGACCGCGCTACAACCTCGTGTGCTTGCATTCACTCACGATTGCCGCGGCTCTTTCGTCGTATCTGTCGCTTCTCAGGAGGTCTGAAGACGTGGGAGTGCTCGCTAGACCTCGTCGGGGTACTGGAAGAGATTGGCAAGACGACTTCGTACCACGGAAAACGGATAGTCGAGGTGAGTCGGCTCTAAGCCTTCGCAGCATCGCTCCTGCAATTCACTCATCGCGACACAGTCTGTTGCTCCACTATGCAGCTCGGATGTGGGACCTCTCTCCCTTCCCTTTACCTCCTCCAGCGCCTGCTCACCACCACCCCACCGGCTTCCGCCGCGCCTACCCACGTGCACCTCTGCGACTTCAACACCCACGTCCTGACGCTGGTCACGCTGCCCAACCTCCTCCTGGCATACCACTTTGCCACTGCTGAGCACATCGACGATGCGGGAGAGATTGACGTGACCGACGAGCTCGTCGAGGCGTTCCAGGCGAGCTTGCGGGAGAGGCGCATTCACCTCGCCTTTCATGCTGGGCCGTGGGAGGGGCTGGACCTTGCTGCAGATGAGAGCGACGTCAAGCTCGACGAAGAGGCAGGAGCAATCACTACTTCTGAACAGCCATCGAGTAAGGCCATCCACGCGGACCTGATCCTCACGAGCGAGACGACGTACAATCCCTCGGGCATCGCGACACTCATCGAGGTGATGCGGAACATCAGCGCGCCCTCTCCTCCCTCCTCTACATCTGCTCCACCCGCCCCTCTCTCAACGTCGGCGACGACTTCGCTTGTTGCGACGAAGAACTACTACTTTGGCCTGGGTGGTGGAGTGCACGCCCTGCTGGCGGGGCTGGAAGAGGATGACCGCAAGAGTGGGTGGAAGCATGCTATGCGCGAGGAGAGGGCGGTGAGGGGTGGGGTTGCCAGGAGCGTGCTCAGTGTCAGATGGTTCGGGGAGGCAGGGCGGCGCTGAGCAAGCAGAGGAATAGGAGCTGACTTGAGTGAGAGTGGACGAGGATTGTCATGATACCCCTGCAATGCAAAAGAAAGGAACGCTCGTCACCATCACTCAAGACTGCGCATGGATGTAGCTCTACAATGTCAATGTACAAGTGCATAAACAGCCAGCTTAGGTGTCTGTCACAGTCTCCCGCGCCTCGCCGTCCTCTCTACCTCACAAGCCAGCCAAGAAGTCTCTCAGTCCCCCACCTCCTCCCCCAGACGCTGGTCGCTCCTCCTCCTTGCTCTTACTGCTGCTGCTCCCCTTCTTTTCCACCGCCCCGCCCTTGGCGAGCATGGCACGCAGAGCAGCCTTGTGGTCCTTCTTCTTGTTATTGCCCGTTCCGCTCTGGACAGCCGGTAGAGCGGCTGTGGTCTTGGCGGGGGGTTTCGATGTGGGAGTATTGGCCGTAGGGTCGGGGAGGAGCGCCTTCGATAGAGCCTTCTGTTCGGACTGCTTACTACGCGGTGCCGGCGAGGCAAGGAGCATCGTCTTGTTCGGCGCTGCGATGTCTGGCTGGAGAGACCTCTTCGACGTGTTGCCCTCTCCGCCTGCTTGCAAAGTACTACCACTGTCCCTCTGAGCCTGGCTCGTATCGTTCGAGGACATAGGCTCGAGCTGGCTCTTCTCAACTTTGACCGACATCTGAGCTGCTGGCGGACGTGTCTCCTGCCTCGCTGCGCCCACCTCCTTCACGCCCTCCCTCCGCCGGACAGACTGAAATCTGCTTAGACTGGCCTTCTTTGCCAGCTTCTCTTCACTCGTCAATGGAGAATAGCTCTTGAGTATCCCAGCTGGAGTTTCCAAATGGCGATCCTTCCGCCGCTTGCTGGACGTCATTGCGAGAGTGTTGCCGGTCTGGCAGAGGAGACAGACCAGTGGTGGGCCGTCTAGGTCCGCATTTGCAGATTGCCGCATCCTCTTCCTCTTGCGAACGGCATCCTTGGATCTTGGTCCTAGAGTCACGCCTTGCGCTACGCGATGCGGCTCGACCTCCCTTTGCTTGCCTTTGCCGACCAGTGAGGATGCAGTAATCCCCGGCACTACTACGCCCACGCACCGCGAGCAAAAGGCATTGTGCAGCTTCCAGTGCGCCGGCAGAGCGTCCAGCGCATCACCAAGTGCCCTCTCCTCTCCTCTGTGCCGTCTGCTGATCAATGAGAGTGACTCGGATGCCTCCCGCTCGCGCTCCTGCTCGGTCTGCCAGAGGCCTGACCTGGACGTTCCTACCGCTGGAGCCGCGCTTGAGCCTGAGCTTGAACCAGCAACATCATCTGCCTGACTCTTGAGATCGAGGAGAAAGGCTCGCGAGTGGCAGAGAGAAGCCGAGGGAAGAGGCAGCGAGGTACTGCTCCCAGAGCTATCACTACTGCTGGTACTCGGGAGTAGCGCTGCGACTGCTGCATGGAGGTGGTACAGACTTGCGGATCCGCCGGGAAAGCCAATGGCTGCAGTGGTGGGATCAACAGGCATAGTGAGACGCCGAGATGAACCAAGAGTCACCCGACGATGATACCTTCGATTCACTCGTCACCTCTATCTACGCCTCCGTACGAGGCCAAAGGTGGAATGGATGATGGCCGTGGAGGAAGAAACAGCTGCAATTGCGGAAAGGGAGCGAGTCGAGCAGCCACAGCCAGCCACGCGCCCCGCTGCGTCCAACACCATCAGACGACTCCTTCCTACTCCACTGCCATTGAACCGCATATATACCCCTTCTTCTCTTCTCCTCCCCATCAGATCCCTCTGCCATGAGCACCTCGGACAGCGACGCCGAGAGGCAGAGGCGCTATGCTGATGATCTACAGCTAGACGAGGTGAGTGGGCCGAGAGCACCGGTGATGGTGGTCTACTATGCAGCATAGCTTAGCGCGCTCTGCGTCTCCCAACTCCCTCCCACCTCGGGCGTACCAGGCGAAACTCACAGCAGCTGCTACCTCGGAACAAGGCGAAGTCTTTCTTTTACAATGGCTCGCAAAGGTAGAGACGGCGCTCACAAAGGCAGACGTAGTGAGTAGCCAGCAGCCACGGCGGAGCTCTCCTTGCACTCGGCTTCCTCCGCTCATACTCCCTCCACCCCTCCTGCAGTCCACGTTGCTGGCTCAACAAAGGGAGCTGGAGAAGACGCTCCTCCGCATCGTCTCACCTTCTTCCTCTGCCGCCGGCGAAAGCGATGGAACCTCCTCGCCTTCCCCCTTGCCTTCCTCCTCCTCCAAGGGCCGTACTCCTGCAGCTCAGATGCCCAAGCCTGGCCGCCCAGCAAGACAACTCATCGCTCGCTGTCTCATCCTGCTGCTGCAAAGAGCAGAATCGCGATCCCTCTTCGAGACCTCCCACTCCCTCTTACGCATCGCCGGGGAGGAGCCGACAAAGATCAAGCCAAACGTGGCCGAAAAGGAAGCCAAGGTCGCGGCCCTCTACATCCTCGGGGAGATCTTCGCAGTGCAGGGCCAAAATGTCATGTCCCTCTTTCTGGAGATTACGGCCCTCACACAGAAGCTCTTCAGAAGCAGCGCATCCCCAGTCATATTGCGCTACCATGCGCTCACATGTCTGCAAAAGGCTCTGCTCGTGGGAGCCAAGAGTCTCAACGATCAGCCGGCCAAGGAGATTGTCAAGAATCTGCGCTTGGGCTTGGCGGACAAAGCTGGAGCCATTGTCCGAGGCTGTACAGAGGTGAGCAGGATCAGTGGAGACCACCTTGCAAAGGCTACCTAGCTGACATCCTCTCCCCTTCTCCCTGACCACTCCCTCCCCTGCCCCTCGCCAGTGCATCTTGTCATTAGCCGACCAGACCGACTACCTCGCCAGTCGGAGCGAAATCGAAGCCGTCATCTCGCCAGCATTCAAAGCCCTGGAGACCGCCGACTACGTGACGAAACGCAGCTTATCTCGCCTCTGTGCTGGCCTGCTAGCTTCTACACAGGCGGAGAATTCTGCTCCCCCACCCCCGACTTCTGCAAAGCGGTCAGCCAAGAAGAAAAAGGAAGGCGCTGATGGCGCCGACTCAGAGGAAGAAGAGGCAGCAGCGCAGCAAGCTGCTTCAGCGGCAGCGGGGGGAGCTTCGCGGACACTCTTCTCCCCAGCAGAAGTCCTCGACCAGATTGCCCAGCCCTTTCAGAGATCATCGAGCTCCAAGCGAACTCGCGTTGCCCTCCTAGACGTCTACGCGACCCTCATGACAACACTAGGCATTACTTGGACGCAAGCCAACTACGCCCTCATCGCGCGTCATCTGATTGACGAACTTCCAAACCACTTCCGCTCCACTGCCAATCGCGCAGAGGTCTTGAGCTTACGAACAGGCATTCAGCTCATCTTACGCCGAATTATCGGGGAGCGCATGTTGGGGGAGCCTGCACAGGTCCTGGCAGTGCAAGAAATCTGTGAGAGCTTCATCAAGCGATGGCCGGTAGTGATGCCAGGCCAGCCAGCACCACCTTCAAAGTATACCCTCGTGATGGCCCTCAACGAAGTCGCAGGACTGCTGTCCCAACTGGGCACAGCTCCACCGCAGATCCTCGACGCCCTTTATGAACCCCTGCTGCGCTGTCTTGGACATCCCAGCCACTCTGTTCAAATTAGCGCAGCCTGGTGTCTGCGCGTCCTCTGCACTATCAACCCCAATCAGCTACCAACCACCGTCGCTGCTCTGATCGACACCGTCAAGAAAGACCTCGTGTCACTCGATACCGCAGGAGAACGCGGAGGTGCTGAGCTGACACGCAGAGCCGTCGGCCACGCCCGAGGCCTTGCTGCTCTCGTTGCCATCATCCCCTCGCGTCCTCTCTACACCTCCTTTGATGTCAGCTCACAAGTCCTCACCCTAGCCGTAGAGCTCCTCAAGAATTGCGGCAACCACTCCTTGCCAATCTCTGGCGTCGAGATTCAAGTTGCTTGGACTTTGCTCGGTGCTCTCATGTCGCTAGGACCCAACTTTGTTCGCTCCCACCTGCCCCAGCTTCTGCTCCTCTGGAGGAATGCCTTGCCGAAGCCTACGGCCAAAGACACGACGCCTGGCCCATCTACCCGTTCTGATGCCGAATGGGCCTTCCTGCTCCATGTACGAGAGAACACCCTCGGCTGCATCCTTGCCTTTCTCAATCACAACAGCCGCAGCCTTCTCACCTTGGACACTGCTCGACGCATTGTAGCCCTGCTAAGCAACACACTTGCATTCGTAGACGGCTTCTCCTCTCAGCATCCTCACCTCGCTCAAGAGGAGATCCCAGGCGCTGAACGCAGCTCCCTGACGCTGCTGGACCGCGAGCACATGCTTCGTCGCCGCCTGTTCCAGTGCTTCTCTTCCCTCTCCACCAACACCGCCATGGAACCCCTGCAGGACGCGCTCATCCCCGTCGCTCTCCAAGCGTTTGCCGAGCCAGACCGGTACGTTGGCACGGCTGCTCAGGCAGCCATTGCTGCTAGCGCGGGTACCTTCACCACACTGTGGGCCATGCAGGATGGCTACGGCTTTGGAGTGACAAGTCTGCAGCGAGACGAGGAGACTTTCATAGCCGAGGCATCTGGTTCTGAGCGCTACCGATCCACCAGTGCTACAACTCGCCCCGACCTTCTCAATCGTGACTCTATCGAGGCTCAAATTGACGCTTTGCAGAGGCGGCCTGTGCTGGGAGCAGCGGAGCACGATCCTCTCGTCCTCTTTGCCCGCTACGATGAAAATTCACGCAGTCAGCCTCCCCTGCCCCCGCCTCCTGCAACGGCAATGGTAGATGCTGCGTTGGAGCTCTTCGCCATCCTGCTACCCTTTCAGGCTCGCGATGTTCAGATCTCCGCCTTTGAGACGATGCTCGCCTACAGCCGCTCTTCGAAGCTGGACAGAAACCCTGGCAGGCGCGCTGCCATACAGATCAACGCATGCGTTGCCACATTGGGTGCATTGAGGGTAGCCATGCAAGGTGGAATTGGCATCGCAGGGAAGCGGCCGGCTGGCTTTAACAATGACCGTTTGACGACGGCCCTACGCGAGGTACTAAAAGATGCCCTTCTGCACGGCGATGCTGTCCTGCGCTCCGTCAGTAGCCAGACGTATGGGCGTCTTGCGGCAGTGGCTGGCTCTCATGCCATGTCGAGTCAAGTGCAATTCCTCGTCGACCAGGTCGTCAGCAACCGAGATCCGGATGCGAGAGCGGGCTGCGCTCTTGCATTCGGAGCCATCTACAGTGAGGTAGGCGGTCTTTCAGCAGGACCGCTGACGAAGACCATTGTCAATGTCCTCATGTCCCTGTCTAGCGACCCACATCCTACCGTCCACTACTCTGCTCTAGAAGCCCTGCGATACGTCATCGAAGCGGCCAGCTTGAGCTATAGTGCTTACGTCACATCAACACTGGGCATGCTCGTCAAACTCTACATGCTAGACACACATGAGCCAGAGGGCGGTAGCGCTGGTTCCGTCAACCTTCGAGCTGAATTGCCCGCTCACCAGGCCATTTGTCGGGTGATCAGTGCCCTAATCGGCGTATTGGGTCCCGACCTGCAGGAACCCTCCAAAGTCACAGCCCTCATCCACGCTCTGCTGCGCGAATTCTCGAAAGAAAAGGATGACGGAGCCGTCGTGGAGGCGACTAAAGCTACCCAACACTTCTGCCTCTTTGCAGCCGATCAGCTCGATGTCGAAGCTTACATCGGCCAGCTGACAGACCATTTACGATCAAGAAAGCGACCTCGCAAGCTCGCCGCCATTCACGGCTTCTATCAGCTTGTCCAACGTCAAGCGCTGTTGGTCAGCAAAGTTGGGGGCGATGCCTTGGTGGCTGACCTCTTCGCCCAGCTCGATCTGGAGCCTAGCATGGACGGAGTCCGAGAGGTGCTTCTCAGCTGGTTGCGTCAAACAGCCGACCTAAGTCCAGGCAGCTGGATCGACTTGTGTCAGCGTATCATGAGCAGAGTCGCCAAGGGTCCCAAGCCAGCGGCAACGACCGCAGCCGCTCCGCCGCCTGGCATGCTGCAAGATGAGGAAGCTGCTGCCATCGACCTGGGAGATGGAGGAGCTGGTAATGACGCAGCTGCTTTGCAGGGCAGTCGGTGGAGGACACAGCTCTTCGCCCTTCAATGCCTGCACGAAGTGTTCGCCGTCGTCCGCCGCTCGGGTCGACTCGAGCACTTTGCAGCTCCTCCTCCCAATCTATCGCCTCAACAAACTCGCGCCCTGATGAGCAGTCGTGTCACTGACCTCATCCGAATGGCCTTCACTGCTAGTACAGCCGCCAATGCAGAGATTCGCCTCGAAGGATTGGTGGTGTTGCAAGACGTCATTGAGTGCTTCAAGCTAGCCAGAGATCCCGACTTTGAGGAAGCGCTGCTGCTCGAGCAGCACCAGGCCCCTATTGCGGCGGCTCTTACACCTGCATTCCTCGCAGATAGCACACCCGAGGTACTTGCAGCTGCCGTGCGAGTCTGCGCCGTCTTCGTCGGATCCGGCGTGGTGCGAGAGGTGGACAGGATGGGCAGGATCCTCAAGCAGCTCGTGGCCGCCCTAACATCATGCATGGACCCCGAAATGCAGTCCCTGGGCGATGTCAAGGACCTCTCACCGAACGCTGCCGCTATGCTCAAGGTCGCCGTCTTCACAGCTTGGAGTGAGCTCGAGGTGGCGAGCGTCACGCAGGAGTACCTAGTACAAGTAGTGCGACCGCATTTGCCCTCCCTGGCCCCATACTGGATCGGCAGTCTCCGGGAGTATGCCAAGATTAAGATCGATCCAGATAGCTCTGCTGGCGGTATGGGCATGGACTTCATGAGCGGCAGCGCGGGGGCAGTCGTGGTCAATCCCAGCCTCGACTCACAGTACGCTGGTCTTGCCCGGGATGTCTTGTACCCTCATTACCAACAGTCTTGGTTCAAGATGCTACAGGCCATCAGTGTGTTGATGAAGCAAAACGATCCAATCGTCGCGCAGGCCATGGATGGCGAGGTCGTGAGCGCTACCTCTCCACCTCCGACGCCCTCCGCCTTCCGTAGCGAGCCGACCATCTTCTTCTTTGTACTCTATGGTCTGGCTTTTGAGTCACTCGCCTCCCACGTTGGCTCTACTTCTAGCAACGCCATCGAGGCTGCTCGACAGGTGCGGATCATGCAAGCTGCGCTCGATTCGATGTGCTGCTTGGCAAACCCAGTCTATGCGGGCACAGCGCTCTTGCAAGAAGGGCAGTTTGCGGAGCTCTGCAATCTGTGTTATCGCATCGTTATGACGGAAAGCATGAAGATCCAGCTAAAAGTGGTAGAGCTGATTGTGGCTTTGACCACAGGCTACAAGGAGCGTCTGCTGGATGGAGATGGGACGCCCACGTCGGCCGTCTCTCCGGCTGGCCCCTCCACTCTCCCTTCCAGCGCCAAGCTGACGCAGCTTCTCCGCATCATCGTCTCTGTCATCACCCGCTCTCGCCTTCAGCCGGGATTGGCAGACGACAAGGTTGTGCTCGTACGTGCTGCCTTCTCTGCATACTTCACCGTTGCAGACACATTTGGTCCCACGCTACAGGAGGACCTCATGTCCATCGCTCTCTACCTCTACTCCGATATGCTCCGCGACGAGCACGTCGAGGTTGACTTGGTCAGTCCGACGCTATCCACCCTCAAGGACATATGTGAGCGCTCAACGGCGACGATGCGACCATCGAGCGACGTTGTTCCTCGAGCTCTGCACGGCTTCCTGTCCTCCGCTCTCAACGCAATGGACGAGACTCGGGGCAGAGCAGGACAGATTGTCATCAACAAGACGAAGAATTGCCTGATGACGACGACGATTGTCCTCACCAGTCTTTCCGCCTCAGTGAAGCTGAGTCAAGCCGCGCTCGAGCATGCATGTTATCACATCACCTCAAAGATGGCCGCGGTTCACACGAGTGATGAAGAGCAACAGCAGGTGGCAATGACCGCTGCGCAGTGTGGACGCTCGCTCCTTCTCAGCTCGGGCAAAGGGAGTCCAGCGCTGCAGTATTGCGTTGGCCAGCTGCTTCCGAGTATGGTCGAGTACGCAGCAAACGTGGGATCACAAGGCAAGCTCACCACCGCCAGCCTGGGTGTCACAGCTGAAGCATTCAAGGCTTTCGAGGGGCTCTGCAGTGTTCTCCCTGACTCGCATCGCGGCAGACTCCTCACTGTCCTGCTGCCCACGCTCATCCTCAGTCTCGACCCCAACGCCCAACCTGCAGTGCCCCCCCTGCACACACTGGCAGTCCAGACGCTGCTTTCTCTTGCCTCACACCACCCTGTGGCATTCAAGGAGGCTACTGGCAGGATTGGAGGTGCAGAGCGAGAGACACTAGAGACCAGCATTCGCAACGCTGTCGAGGCTGCCAGAGGCGGCGGAGCAGGGCGTGCAGGAGGAGGGAGCGCTGCAGATGGCCCTCCGAGGTCAGCGGGCGCGTCAGGGAGTGGAACGCCCGGGGCTAGCATTGCTTTGAAGAGCTTTGGATGAGGAACGTAGAGCAGCACCGCGAGCAAATGATCTTATATTGAGAAGTTCAGGCAAAATGGGGTATGTGTAATTGATCTGAAGCGACTGCTGAGTGATGCAGCAGTCTCTAATGTGGATGATACAGAGGCGGTCGAGAAGCATAGGTGTACATGTACAATG
Source organism: Microstroma glucosiphilum (assembly GCF_003144135.1). Taxonomy (NCBI): domain Eukaryota; kingdom Fungi; phylum Basidiomycota; class Exobasidiomycetes; order Microstromatales; family Microstromataceae; genus Microstroma; species Microstroma glucosiphilum. Next base: position 242,683 of record NW_020289927.1, on the reverse strand, counting down.
AAATCACTGACCAAAAGGCAAGCGTCCAGAAGGCATCGCATAATACCGCCTGTCGCGTCCTTGTGGAGTTGCCGAGCACTACGCTGTGCCGCACTCAACGATATCCTCTCGAGTGAGGATGAGGCCTGCCTGACCCGCGATCTCGCTCGCGGTCTCTCGGCCGAGCATTGTGACTATTGCCGCCTGCCCTTCTCTCAGTAGTCTTTGATGAGGGCCGACTATCACCTCTTCGCCGGAAGGCGCCGCTGGGCTCACGATCCTCGTGCTCGCTGTCCGAGAACCCTTCAGACGCTGCGGAGCCCTCCTGATCTGAAGAGTAAGCATCCTCTCCTTCGTCCTGTTGCTCTAGGTCAGAGCGACGTTTACCCCGCCTTGCAGTGCTGCCGGCGTTGCCTCTACTGCGTGAGACGACTCTAGCCCCTCCTCCCTGCGCAGCGCTACCCTTGCTGCTGTGGCTGCCTCCTCCTCCACCACCTCCTCCCATGGCGAGACGTCTCGAAACCTCAACCTCGACTCGCAACTCGACGTTCTCCCTGCGCAGCCGCTCCATCTCCGCACGCAAGAGACGCTGCTCCGCCTTGAGTTCTGCATTCTCCTCGCGCATCTCCTCGTAATCCTCGCGCAGCCGGGCGGCGTCCTCTTGGCCTGCTGCTGAGGATGTGAACTTTTGAGCGGACCTGTTGTTGTTTTGACCTCTGCCCTGTCCTGCAGTCGAAGTCGCTGCAGACGCGTTGCCCTTGCCCTTGCCCGTTGCTGCTGCTGCTGCAGCAGGAGCCCTTGTCGAACGATCCACCTGAACATCTTTCTCAGCCCTTTTCCGAGCACGGTACTCTTGCTGGTAGAGACGATTCTGCTGTGCACGCTTGGCCTTGCGCTCCTCTTCGGTATCAAAGATGGGCTTGCGGCCAGCGTTGGATTGCTTCTTGACAGGCGAAGGAGTAGGCGACTCGGTTCTCCCATTGGGTGAGGAGCGAGACGGAGAAGGAGAGCGTGAAGGAGTGAGATCGAGCCTGTCTTGCTCGTCTCCAGCGCGACCTCCTGCATTCCTTCTAGAGCTAGCGTTCGAGTGACGACCCTTGTCACGTCGTCGAGCCGTAGCACGCCGCGTCGATGCATCTTCTGGGAGACTACGTGAGAGATCTCGCGCAGATTGTCTGCTCTCGTCCTCGCTGTCGTATGTGTCGGCCCTGCCCCTCTTCTTGCTCTTCCTTCCGGCTGCCGCACCTCCTCCCCGAGCATCCCAAGAAGGCCCTGCTTCGTCTCCAAAACGCAAATTTTCTGACGCCTTCTTCCTCGCTTCTGCTCGAGGTCCCAGTCTGCTCTCGCTGGCTGGTGAGGGAGAGACGGGTCCAGCTGCATTAATGCCAGTACGCGCAGTGGTGGCAGAAGACTGCTTCTCAGAAGCAGATCCCGTTGAGAGTCTCCTCTGAAGCGTTTGGGCCTTGCGAGGTGAAGAGCGAACAGATGCCGTAGCTGCAGCAGACTGGATAGGTTGGTGAGATACCGCTTGAGGCAGAGGCGACGGACGATTGCTGCTTGGTCCCGCCGGAGTTACAGCAAAGGGAGAATTGAGGAATTGGCTCATCTGCTCTTGCAGGGCATCCTGAATTCCCAGTGCGCCTGTGAGAGTCGTGGGATTGTACGACGGGTCCTTGTCCTCGTCATCCTCTTCGTCATCGTCTGCCGGGGTTGCTAGGGGTATCCAATTGAAGGGCTGATGATGCGGCGTCATGGAGCTGTATGAGACGTTTGGCATTGGGGATGGTCCAGCGGCAGACCTCCGCGGTTGAGGGATGACTCCTGACCAAGGCTGCTGGACACCGTCTGATAAGCCGTTGCCCGCCTGGACACTCTCATTCTGCATCTGCTGCTGCTCCTGCTGTTGCTGCTTCTTGATGAGATCCTTCAGAATAGGCACGAGACTGTCGATGCCCGGCTCTTGACTAGGCGTGGGTGGCTGATAGCCCAGTGTGGGCGCGACGGACTGTAGCAGCATCTCAAGGACCTGCGAAGGTACCTCTTGTCCTTCACCGAGGACCTTTGTCAAAATCTCAATTGCGGCTGAAAGATTTGGCGAGGCAGCTGGGACAGAATGATCCTGTTGTTGCTGTTGTTGCTGGTCCTGCTGGTGTGATTGTTGCTGATGACCATAGAGGCTGTGGTTCACAGGCGCTACAGACCCGTTGGGCGTGTACACCTGCTGTGGCAGCATGGACGTCCCAAAGTTGGCAGGCTCCACCTGCCGTTGGGAAGGTGGCGCTTCTTGCTGCTCCCCTATTCCTCCCGGTAGGAGCCAATTCTGGAAGAAGGCATTGGCATCAATGGCCGACCAATCTATGGGCGCGTCCTCCTCCACGAGGTCTTCATCCCCATCCTCGTCCTCGTCTTCGTCGTCCTCATCGTCATCAAAGGGCGAGCTAGCTTCCACTCTGGAGCCAGCGTTGGAGCCAGAGTCGGACTGTGACGCGGATGCTGAGTTGCGTTCTTCTACTGGTCTGCCCTGCGAGGTATTCGGTCTTGGAGACTTGCTGGGTGCCCTTGGACTAGACGCGGGATGAAAGCTTCGCTGACGAGAGGCCGAGGAAGAGACAGGTCCCGCGACGTCGTACGGACTCAGCGCCGACGCTTTGCGAGAGGTGGATGGAGACGCGCCGCTGGTAGAGAGGGGAAGCGGAGGCGCAGGAGCAAGCAGGTGGGCCAGCTGGGAGAGACCGCTGGGCGTGGGTGGCGGCTCGTATGGCATGCGATGAGTGTGAGCAGGCGGTGGCGGTGGTATGCTGGGTACGGCAAAGGCATGATGCGAGGGAGTGGCAAATACGGCGCCGGCGTCCCTCGCGCCATCATACCCATCCATCTCGCCCTCGCGCCCGCGCCCGCGCCCTTCTTCGCGAGACACCTTGACGTCTCTCCTGCTTGGGGAGGAGCGCTTCTTGGCTGGCGACGGTACCTTGACGCTTAGCAGCGCATCGTGAGAGGTGTCAGCGTCTGCAAGGGAGGAGCGCTCAGCGGAGGAGATGGGTGATGAGGGTCGCCTACCAAGATGAGAAGGGTCGACGGAAAAAGGTCGACTCCACCTCGTCTACGCGAGCGCGTCGGGCGGAAAGAGACTCCGCCTGGCGCACATGTATCGTCGCAGCCCCTCTCTGCACACCTCGTCACATCAGCCATTGTTCAGAGCGGGGCAACAAGGATGGATGTCTATGTACAAGAGCGCTTGTGGCAGGTATATATGGAAATGGTGGTGTCCCGCTCTAGTGGGTATATCCATCCTGGCCGCTACCTCGGATGCGGCTGGTAATCTACAGGCGCATACTGCTGCTGCTGCTGCTGGGCATAGTAGCCTTGCTCTGCATACCCTCCCTGATTCTGATATGGATGCTCTACATACTCTTGCTGGTATACACGTACATCACCGTGCCCAGAGTCTCCCGCTCCCTCGTACCCTCCATAGGCTTGGTAAACATTGATGGGCTCTGGATGCTGCTCATATGCCGGAGCCGGAGGTGGCCGGCTCATCAGCGGCTGAGCATTGGCCAAGGCCTCTGCAAAAGGATTTGAGGGCGGCCCTGGATTGGGCTGACTGGGCTGAGGCGGGTCGTACGACGGGCGCGAGATGGCCAGAGGCTGTGTCATTCCGTACTTTGCTTGCACGTCGGCCAGCGGGTTCACGTACGAGCCCGGTGGAGCGGGTGTGCCTGGAACTGCTGCCGTGTAGTTGTACTGGTCATCGTAGCCGCGATACCTGGCAGCATAGTCCTCATCTTGCGCTCCCTTGCCGTACGCGTCATCGTCAGGGTCCTCTCCCTCGACTGCGTGGAAAGGTCCCTCCGAAGCTCCTCCAGGATGCACAAAGGGCGGAATTCGAGGCCCTGCCTTGCGCGATTGCCTGAAGTTGAGCAAGAAGACAACACTGAGGCCAACGCATGCTAGCCAGCCCATCAAAAGGAAAGCAGTAGTTGCCCTTTTTGTGCCACAGAAGCTGCCCAGAGCCTTCTGGTAGTCATCGTCGTTCCCCAGCGATGTGGTTGCATGAGGGTCTTTTGATGGATCCTTGCAGGCTTTGGAGACCAGTGACGAGATGAGCTGGGTCAGACTGAGGAGCAAGCGGAAAGGAGGGCAGGTGTCAGCGTCTTACGTACACTCAGCTGCACAGCGTCTCTCTGATGTCCTTTTGCTCTTGACTCACGAGATGAGGAAGCCCACGGACAAGCACCACCCCATCAGCACAAAGCCCACTCGATCTTCCCTCAACGCCCTGTCAAACTGCGCCACCTTCTTCCCCTGCGTCCTTGCCGCCGCCAGAGGTGCTGCTGTCAAGATGATCATGACCAGCAGGAGGGAAGAGATGCAGAAGAGGAGAAAGCCAGAGAGACCAGAGGGCTTGCCAACCCACTTCTCCTGGAACACTGTAAGAGCGATGGCTAGGCAGAGGGCGATGAAAAAGGAGAAGAGTGCAAAGAGGCGAGTGTAGAACGTGACAGCTGTCAAGCGAGCCTGCAGAACATGGCAAAGTGGCAGTCACGGCGAGTGAACGAATGTCAGCACTCCTCAAGACCAAGGTCGCGACACTTCACCCCACTTTGTTTCACTTCTCTCCACCCGCTACTCACGTCCCTTGCTGCTCCTCTGCCATTGCTTGTAACAGTGGCACCATTGTTTCCTATCCCTTGAGAGTATTTCGTCTCGACGGCTTCATCACCATTTCCAGTTGACCCTTCTCCCAACCACAAGTATTTGGAAACCAGCCCCTTGAGACCCATTCGTCTGCTGATGTAGCTCTGAGTGCTGTCGGACTATATTGGAGCCGGGTATACAAGCAGAAGAGTGCTATCGGTAGGGAGCAGCGCAGACTCCTCTAATCGTGATTGCGAATAGTATGCGAGTGGTGTCAGGGGTATCGTGTATGCGTAGTGTTCGTGAGGATGATCAGTAGTCGGAAGAGCAGGAGGAGACACTGGCAATCGCGATGTAGAATTGTGAACAGGGGCCGCGGATGCAAATGGACACCAACACCGGCCGTGAAATTGAAGCTCCGCGCCGAGAGCAACACTTTGCGCGGGCCAAGCCAAGCACAGCCTCGTCGCGCCCAGGCCAAAGCCGGCTTCATCACCGATACCGCCGACGGTCAAGGTCGAAAGAGTCATGCGGGCGAGCAAGTGACGTGACGAGACAAAGCAGGTATTGGTATTGGGTATCCACATGACTCACGTCCATGCGCTGTGGCTGTCCTTCACTCGGGACTATCCGCCCTGTCTGTCCACACTTCATTCCTCGAGAAGCACTTCTACCCTGGCCAACTTTTCCCTCGCCGAGCGTTCCTTCCTCCGCACCACCTCCCTCTCGTACAGCACAGGACAGTCTAAGCTGACGCATGGACTCAACTCCACCCCAGTCAAGCCGGAACAATGGCGACAGACACTTTCGATGCCCTGCACCTTCTTTGTGCTGGCGGAGTGCTCAGCAAGAACAGAGTACATCGTCGCAGAAGCATCTTGCCGACAGTCCAGGCACAAATCTCGCTCTGTAGGTCGAGCGCAGTTCAAACAGACGTCGCGTTTGTAGTGGTCGATCAACGTCAGGCGCATGTCGTTTGTTGCCGATGCATGACTCGAGTTCGAGACTGGACGGGGCATCTCCTTGAACCAGGCTTCGACATCGGCTCCGAGCAGATTGAAGACGCGCTGCAGAGGTGGGATGATTCCGCGCTGGATATAGTACAGGGCGTTGAGCTGCAACTGAGGATTCGCGATCAGCTCATCAGGAGAGACTGCGAGATCGTTGAGCTTGGCTTTTGGCTCTCCTTGTGTGATGAAGTATGGCACCCTTTCAGCATGCTGAGGTTCGCTCCGCCTATCCCTCAGCATCTTTCGCGTCGAGACGGCTGCGCCGGGAGGTGGCACGCCATTCTCACTGTAACTGCCGAGCCTGACTTCCTTTGCGATCGTGAAGTTCTGAGCAGCGACTGCACCTTGAAGGATTGCCCTCCACTGCTTTTGGCAATACGACTTGACCAGACTCAGATCCTGAGTCGTGAAGAGGAGCCTGATGCATGCCTCGAGCATCTTCTGCAAGGCAGGGAATCCATCTCGCCTGACCGTCTCGATACCTTTGGCATTGAACTCCGGCACTTCCTCGTCCAACGCTTCGTATTTGAAGCCGACGTACCTCTTCTTCGCAAGCAGCACGCTGGGCAAGTACACCTTTTCGAATTTGAGCTTTATCGGTTTGGGATTCTGATGTGTGACGGCGTCTGCAATCTCATTGCCAATGCGGAATGCATCGTCCTTGCTGCGATCCGGCAGGTAGATAAATAGAGAGTCAGTATCTCCATACACAACTTGAGCTCCCCACTTTCCGGTCGCATGAATGAGCTCAATCGCCTTTTCAAGTGTCTCTCGGCCTGTTTGCACAATGGAGTCTGCAATCTCAACACAGGGCATGCGTCCCGAGAACGTGGCAGACGTGTAGCCGTACGTGACATTGGCCAGCAGCTTCAAAGAGAGCTGGCGTGCATTCTGGAGTCGCATGAAGGCCTTGTCGCTCTTCATTCCCTTGGTGCTGCCCTTGATCATCACTCTCGTATCCAAGATTTCGGTCAGCATCTTTGCCAACAAGCTCTTACGTATGTGAGGCTTCACATAGACGAGCCCGTTCGCGGAGATGTTGATATCGTCCTTGAGCAGGTTGAGCAACCCACTGGGCAGCTCGAGATTGACTATACCGAATTTGTCTGTCCCCTGGAACTTGCTTACTCTGCCAAGGCAAGTCGAGTAGCAAAGGTTGTGTGCGATCATGACTGACGGGTATAGGGATTGAAAGTCCAGCACGAGCAGTGGACCCTTGTAGAATGCCGACTGAGGCTCCATGATGAGTGGCAGACACTCGGCAGCATTCTGCTCAGCCACTTGCTTGGTGTTGGGAGAGGGCAAGAGGAAGCACTCCGGCTTCGCGATACGGAACATGACCGACTCGACCTTGAACTGCGATCCTCTCGAGATGACCGAGAAGAAGTCGATGCCATAGATGCGAGCGAATTCGGCTGTTCTGAAGACCAGTTCGGAAGTCTCAATGATCAATAGATCGGTCTCCACTCTCTCCACCCAATACTTCAAGACTTTGCCCATGTGATATGGTCTGCCAGAGGAGTACCACTCTGTCATTGCCGTGTGCGGAAATTTGGGCACTCTAGAGTGCAAGAGGTGAAAGACGATGTTTTCGTACGTGTAGACGTTGAGATTGAGCTCTCCCCTCATCAGCCGCCAGATGTTCAGGATATGTCTCCCAGTGATCTTCAGGGCAGAAGTCTGCGTCCAGCCCCAATTGTCGGCCTTGCCGCCGGCAGTGCCCGTCGACTGGTTGTTCACCCTGCTCAGCTCTGGGACAAGGTCGAATTCCAGCGTATGCCTGGCTCGATCGATGACGTAGCCCCAGGATCCATTGTGAATCTCAAAGCCCACGAGAATCTCGGGATCGAGTTCTCGCACCAAGTCGACCAGAGCGTTGAACATCTCCAGCTCGCTCTCAACGACAACGATTGGAAGGTGCGAGAGGCCGAGACGGTCGCCGATGATTGGTCGAGCGATATCAGGGCTGAGGATAATCATCCCTGTCCTCAGACCGGGTCTCGACCCTGTGTCGTCGAGGCCCTCGTCTTCATTCTGAAAGGAGTAGACTATAGCCTCGATGGGGTCTTTTGTTGGGTCCGGCAGCAATGTCCCGCGGGTGTTGGCATGCACCTCCAGTGCTAGGATAGTCATGTGCTGCTTCTCCCGCACTACATTTCGAGCCGGCTTTCGCTGACTCAGCTTGAAGCCAAAGGAGCCTCCCGAGGGCTGTGAGACTTTCGCCTGCGTGGCAGCCGCAGCTCTTCGTTGGCGAGCCCTCACGAGCTTGCGCTGCTTACGGCGTTGTGTACGTGACCAGCTCAGCACCTTGCCGCGGCTTGGTGGGGGCGGACCGTACTGCCACCACTTGGGACCCTCCGATGGCTTAGGCGGAGATATGAAAGGCGAAGCCATGTCCTCCCTGCGGGCACGAGCGGACATATTGCGAGCCAAAGACTTTGAGCCTCCCGGTGGAGTGACGTCAAACCCCTTCTCCTCGTCTTGAGCCCATTGCATGACAGGGAAGTCCGGTAAGTAGCGAATAGTCTTCGAGGCAAAGCGCCAGCTTCTCCCTGCATACTCGCGAGAGTAGGCCGGTACATCGACGGGGTTGCTATAATACGGATCCTGATAGTCGATGGCAGGGACCCCGAAGAGAGACATGGAGGCAGTCACCTCGAGCTTTGTTGGCGCAGGTACGGCGTAGGTCCACAGACCAGAGCGCGGAGCGGCAGAAGCGGCAGACGGACCGGGCATATCTGACCTTGCCGTCGCACTATTGCTGCTGCGCGTCGACGTCGAAGTCTGAGACGCCACCAATTGGGTAAGTGCAGGCACTGTGCTGCGGGGAGGTGTGGCCATCGTCGTCTTGCCAGTCATACCGCCCTTGCTTTGAGTTGCCGTCACTCTGTGAGCAGCTTGTGTCTGTGCAGTCTCCCTCCATTTCATTTGTGCAGTCAGATGAGCTTGCCACCATTCAGACGTCCCCATCGTAGCGGCAGGCAGACCGCCAGATCTCTGAGTAGGGAGACTGCTATGAAAGAGGGGCGAGGATGCGTCGACAACGTCTGCCGGACTGTCAGGAGAAGGAGGCCGCGAAGTGGATCCTTGTCGAAGCGGAGAGTGGAAGCGGACAGTATTCGTTGATGCAAGAGCCTTCGATGGAGTACGCAATGCAGACTTGGCATTACTGACGTTCGCAGGCGTCTGCCTATGCGGCGTGACCGGTGTTCTTGGGGTCGAAGATCGAAAACTGCGATCTTTGCGAGGTGTGCGAGGCTCTGAAGAAGTGTCATCCGCACCGTTATGCTCAGCTCCATCGAAGTCCTCGTCAAATTCGTCGTCAGAGTCTTGACCACCCAACTGCGCCTCCATTTCGAGAATATCACTCTGAAAGGCCTGAGTGCCGAAAAACTCTGCGTCCAGCTCTTCCTTTATGTTGTCTGACTGCGATCGAGCCTGAGAGCCTTGAGAAACAAAGTGCTCTAGATCAAAGAGCGTGCTTGGCGGTGGTTGTGTGGGTCTGCGACCCTTGGAGTCTGCCGAGCTCTCGCTATCTGGCACCTCGTGAGCTTTTCGGTGAAAGATCTCTACGCTGTCGAATGTTGTAGCGATGTGACGATCGAGAGGATGAGGCTTTGTGAAGTCTCTCGGCTTCTTCTTACCGCCTGCCCTCTGGTCTAATGTGATCCTAGCGTCCAGGAGCGCTCTCAATCGCTCTTCTGCCATCCACTGGGGCGCCTCTCCTTCACCCAGCACCCTTTGGTCTTTGGAAGGGTCAGGAGGAGGTGGCGTGGCAGGCAAGCCGGCCTTGATCCTTCTTTTGCCCTCTTCTTCCCACAAACCGCTCAGACTTGGCACGAGCGTTTCATTTGCCCCCAAGTCTGCATGGTCATCCTCATCAAAGTCGTGATGAATGGGTCGGGCATGAATGTTGCGGCGATTCAGCACGTACTTGGCAGCCGAGTCGATCTCTAATGCGCAGAAGGAGGTTCGGTGGACTCCCTCTGGTTGTACGAGAGACTTTGGCACTGTGTCCGTATCCCATCTCCAACCCTCATAGTCCCTGCCATTGGCCTCGGGCACGGGCAACCGAAATGATGCGTCTTGAAGATCTATGTAGTCACAGCCGAAGACATTGTAGTCCAACATGAATTGCAGCTGGTATCTGATGTGAACTTCATGGGGCTGAAATTCGGTTCTCATCACTCTCCCGCTCTGAAGGATCGTGGCCAGCCGGAAATTGTGACTCGGATCGACGAAAGATATCTTCAGAAAGTACCGCCAGCCAACATGGTAGCCGTAGAAGGGCGTACCTTTGACAAGATGAATGGCAGCAATGTGCTGGCGGCTCTCGGGTGTTGCTGGGTTACCGCGCAGAGAAGCTGTGATGGCGCCATTGAGCTCTGCTCCAAGTCGAGAGATGTAGAAGAGGACTTGATCTGGATCCAGACTGCCCTCGTATGGTACATAGCAGTAGGGAAATACTCCGTGGAGGTGCAGACATACTCTCTGTCCAGCTGGCGTTGCACCGAAGATCCTGAGGACCGGTACTTTGCGTAGCGACTCGCCTGGCGGCAAGAAGGCACAGTCTGTGCGGTCATGAGGCCCGGGTCTGCAGAGTACGTGATCGATATTGATCAGACGCACGCGTATCAGCGGAGGGTTGGGTGGCAGATACGCCGAGGTATCTCCGGTCTCATTGTGGACGCCGCCATTGCGTGTCTCACCAGTCGGCGGCCGCTGTGCGGAAGATGTGGAAGACGAGGCAGATGCTGAAGGGTTTGCCTTTGACGTGGTTGCACTGCTGCCGCCACTGTTTCTGGGTAAGGTCTCGGTAGCCGAGGAGGGCATGACCAGCGCGGCTATAGCTTCTCATTGTGCATGCTGGCTGCTATTGAGTACCACGAGAGGTGAGCCGTGGTAGGATGTAGTCATCGCGGCCGAGTATCCGTGCCTCCCCACTTCCGTGTGGGAACTGTCAGGCCGCGTCGGGGCTTGAATATGTCTCTTAGCTCCACTGGACGTCGCGCGGTGCTTATCCGCCTGGGCCTCGCTCACGCCAGCCATTCACTCATCCCGGCGAGCGTACACACACACACACACGCACACAGGCAGGATACACACTCATCTACCATCCCCTTCATCGTTAATCCTTCTCGTCCTCACCGCCAACTCCACCAGACCCCTTACGACTGTGCTTGTTGCTCTCCTCTTCTGATCAGCAAGACCTGGCGCTCGCTTTCACGACTTCACTACAGCACCTTGCCTTGTCCTCTCTCTTCTGGGGCAGCCGGACTCGCTCGAACGCGCTCCACCTCTAGAACAACGTTTCCGTATACCAAGGGTCAACGCCTACTACGTGCACGAACATGGATCAGGACGACCAACTGTACCCCATTGCCATCCTCATCGATGAGCTCAAGTCGGACGATGTCACTCTGCGTCTAAATGCCATTCACAGGATCTCCACCATTGCCCTCGCTCTGGGTCCGGAGAGGGCTAGGGACGAGCTCATTCCTTTCTTGCAGGACTCCCTGGATGATGAAGATGAAGTTCTGCTCGCCCTCGCACAGGAGCTCGGATCTGGCTTCGTAGAGTACCTGGGAGGACCTCAATATGCCCACCTCTTGCTGGGACCCCTTGAGAACCTAGCTGCAGTAGAGGAGACGGTGGTTCGAGAGAAGGTAAGCAAGGCGATAGGGCATGTCGCGAAATCGCCGTCATAGGACTCACTCGCTGACTCTTCTTGTATCATCTTTTGATTCTACTTCTTCTCCACAGGCATCAGAGTCCATCACGAAAGTAGCAGAAGTCATCTCAGAGTCACAAATCGAGGAGCATTATATCCCCCTCCTCAAGAGGCTCTCTGGCGGCGATTGGTTCACATCGAGGACAAGCGCAGCTTCTCTGTTCGCTGCCGTGTACGGAAAAGTGGGACAGAAGACACAGGAGGATCTGAGGAAGATGTTCGGCGCCCTTTGTAATGATGACACGCCCATGGTCAGGAGGGCAGCAGCCAGGGATCTTGGGGTAAGTTGGCGTAGTAGTGTCGAGGACGTCAACGTCACGAGGAAACGAAAGCTGACATGCCCTACCCTGTTGCGACACATAGGCCTTCGCCAAGAATCTCTCGAAGGAGCTCGTCGTCTCAGATGTGATCCCCCTTTATCGCAAGCTCTCCACTGATGACCAGGACTCGGTGAGACTTCTGACGGTACAGGACCTGATCGCAATTGCCGAGGTCCTAGATCACGCAGAGACAAAGACCTATCTTCTGGCTTCGATCCGAGGAGCAGTCTGGGACAAGAGCTGGAGAGTGAGGTACATGGTAGCGGACCACTTTGTCAAGCTGGCTTCTGCTGTAGGCGAGGATGTGGTTCGAGATGACCTGGTCCCTGCCTTTGTTGCACTGCTTAAGGACAACGAAGCCGAGGTGCGAACAGCAGGAGCGGGTCAGATTCCAGGCTTTGCAAAGCTGGTGGACCAGGACATCATCCTGGCTCGCCTGATGCCTTGCGTGCGTGAGCTCTCTACAGACAACTCGCAACACGTACGAGCCGCCCTCGGTACCCAGATCAGCGGTCTCGCTCCCCTCCTCGGCAAGGACGCTACAATTGAGCACCTCTTGCCCTTGTTCCTGCAATTGCTGAAGGACGACTTCCCAGACGTGAGGCTCAACATCATTTCCAAGCTCGAGCAGGTCAACGAGAGTAAGTAGCGCTCACAGACGTGGAAGAGCGGCCGTCACTGCCCTCCGGCATATGAATGAGCATCTTCTGACGACCTCGGTCTGCTTTCCCTCTCAACAGTCATCGGCATCGACCTCCTCTCACAATCACTTCTCCCTGCCATTGTGGAGCTTGCCGAGGATAAGCAGTGGCGAGTGCGTCAGGCGATCATCGAGTACATTCCTCTCCTGGCAAATCAGCTGGGCGTGGAGTTCTTCGACGAGCAGTTGAGCAATCTGTGCATGTCGTGGCTGGGCGACACAGTCTTCTCTATCCGTGAGGCTGCCACGATCAACCTCAAGAAGCTGACGGACGTCTTTGGTATTCAGTGGGCTCGACAGACGATCATTCCCAAGGTGTTGCAGATGGGCGTGCACCCCAACTATCTGTACCGGATGACTACGATCTTTGCCATTACCACCATGGCTCCTTCGCTGAACACGTCGGCGATTACAGACTCTGTGCTGGCTACGGTGCTTTCGCTGGTGGAGGACCCCATTCCCAACATTCGCTTCAATGTGGCTCGAGCATTCGAGGTATTGGCCTCTGTGTTGAGCCAGGAGCCTCAAGGACGAGGTGTGATCAGCAGCAAGATCATTCCTGCACTGGAGAAGCTCAAGGAGGATTCAGATGCAGATGTGAGATTCTTTGCGGGTAAAGGTCTGGAGGTAGCCCTGGTTGCTCAAAACGAGGCAGTTGCGATGCCGTTGCCTGCTGTGACGGGTACGAATGCGGCTGCCGAGGTGGGAGCGGGCTTGACGAAGCCTCTGGGCCAGTAGACGAGGAGTAGAAGAAGAAGCGAAGCTCAAGGGGGATGGACGTGCATTTGG